>NC_057795.1:646129187-646429187 GCF_018294505.1 Triticum aestivum
GAAAAAGATGAACTTGTTACTTTGGAATGATAAACTTATTAGGGCAGCTGGGAAAGAAGAAGGATGACTTTAGTCAAATTAATGAAGCGATCCCGCGGATACAGAAGTTGTGTTTGAAGTATGAGCTGCTGCTGCTGCTGAAAACAACATTTTTGCATGGTTCTTAGCTCATAGTGTGTGTGGGTGATTTCCATGAAATAGATACCATTGACACATTGATTATACCGAGTATGCCCCTCGGCATGATCTTTCGTTTAGCCCACTGTAGAAGATGATCACACTTTGGAAGAGAGACAGTCGCTGTTCGACCTCCAGAATTCCTGGATAATACGAGGGCTGAAAGCCTTCATCGACAAGAGGACATGGTTGCATGACCGTGGCTCAAAACTAACATGAATATTGGCTTACTCGTACTCTGGAGAAGGATATGTGCCCTTTTTGATAGCCGAGAGGTAAGTAGGCAATTGAAGCCTTAATTAAGCATGTATTCTTCTATCTACGATATTCTATCCATGAAAGGGAGAAGCTCAAGTCGAAGTGTGTACCAATAGTAGAAGCAAGAAGCGTAGGTCTTTTTCGGCCACCGAGGACACATGCGCCAGGAAGAAAAGCATGATCGTATACGGAAACTGGAGCTAGATCATACAGATCGTAAAATTCACCATGAAAGATGCCTTATGACCTAAACCTGACACAAGCTAATGAAAATGACTATCTATTTTTACAGGCGGGACTGAACTAATACGAAAATTGACCCTTAGGTTTGTCTTGGTCAACGGGACCGCATAACGATTATGCTTTGAAAACGGCTCTGGGTCCGTCAGGATTATGAGAAGTTGTACTCAGTAGGGCTCTTTTGGAGAAGTTGAGTAGCACCCTCGTATTCTAGTTTGTGAGTAATCTGAAAAGGAAAGGCTGCTGGAGGGAAGGATAGAATGGTTCAGTGGGATTTAGAAGGTATGCCTTTTTCTTCTTATTTACTGGCTCGGACACAGGAATTCTCGAGGAAGAAAAGCAAATGTCATTTCTCAATTGTCACCGCCTGGCAGAAAAGCTTTTCTTTCTTCCTACTACATACGATATTCAAGTGCCTGTTTTCCTTGTTCACATGAGGTGAACGTCCATGCAGAGGATACTTTGAATACCACCCTTAGCCCCGTCCGTCCGTTGGAATCGATGGCTTAAAACGAGTTCTTCTAGCTTAGCTCAGCAGAAGCAAAGGACGAGCCGAAACTCTACCCACGAGGCTTGCTATCAACCATCATGCCGAGGATCTAAATCCGTCCTATCGGATGAGGAGAGCAAGAGGGATTGCACGACGAAGTAGATCTGCACGTGGAAAGAAAGGGGTCAAGCGGATACACGATTCCAAATTACTCCTTTCCGGCCAAGAAGAGAGGATCTACAGGGTACAACGTAAAGTGTTTTGATCGCATTAGAAAAGACTATCCATACCGACCTAGAGTCGCCAGCCATCGCACAAGCAGGCAAGCCAAGTTCCGATACAATTAGAGAGAAGCCAGCCTTTGGTATATTTGAACCATCGGTTTTTGGAGAAGGTTGATTAATTAGAAAAGTGAATTAGAATAGATAGATTGTGCCAGAAGGATGTAACTCGTATGTCTTTTAAAGCTACTTGCCTTTCCGATTAGGAGAAGCTTATGAGAAAGATACTTCTTTTTGCTCATTATGTCATTTAGATAGAAAGTACAATGTTTCTTATGATGCACAAAGAAAAGTTGTCCGAGCGAATCCATATTGGCGTGCCGATACCGCGTCCCTACCCAGCTAGGGCTTCCTTTCACTCTTCTGGACCCATGGATGATCCCCCTGAGGCCATGTTTTTAGATCTTAGTTTACCCTGGAATTACCTATTATTTGCGTTCTATTTCCGCTGGAATTGGTGAATGGTTCTTCTTTTTTCATTCAGTATAGCTCCGTGCAGCGGTGCTGGAAGGAGGGCTTAGTGTTATATAAGATATTTCAATCAAGGGCATGCGGGCCCTATCAGATCTCAGCTAACCAGACCTGGAACGTGATAGGGACCTTCGGTGGAAGAATCTGATTCTAAGTTGCATGCGAGTTTCATGACTCTCTGGGTATAGCAACCATAGAAGAAGCGTTTTCTTTGATCTAGATAGGTGGGACGAATCCAACTCTTTTTCCCGCGGACGATCGCGTTGCAGCTCCTTTGGAGAGCGCTCCTATGCTAAAGTAATAAATTGAAGACTACCTAGATGGGAACCCTTGCTCTTATTCGAAGTTCTGCTCGCGTAAATGACCTGAGTGAAGGTGTTGAAAAACTCATATGATTCCCGATGCCAAGAGCAGGAAAGCACAATACTGTCGTTGAAGCGGATGAAGGAAAGAGTTGGATGATAAAGATGGAGCCTCAACTCACTACGCAATCATGTTAATGGATTGGTTAGATGCTATTGGAGACTTGGAGTAATCAGATTCTAGGGAAGGGAAGCTTAGAATTCGGTAGCAGGATTTCAATGTGGCACAAAGGATTGTAATTCATGATTGCAGACTTAATGCCAGCTCACAACGGCTTCACTCACATGATCCGAGATAAGCCTGTTACGGTGCAGCTGAAGATAAGAATAAGTCAATCGCACGGACTAACACTAATCCTAGAATGCGCCATAGGAGAGGCAATTGCTAAAGAAAGTTTGATTCGATTTGAGTGTCCACTGATAATAGGTGCATAAGATAGGAATAGGGATGTGATTGGCTCAATTCTCATATGAAACTTGCCTTATCTGGTATCTCCTCCCAGCAGACATGGTGAGTTGAGTCTCGAAGCAGCATCTTATAACTCAAGGTCTTTTAAATAAAAGACGATTACCTTTTTCTTACTTATTCGTAAGATTCATTTCAAATAAGACGTATCTTGTTCAAGCCAATAAATAGAGCTGGGGTTATAGTTAAAGCAGCCAGTAGAAACCGAAATAACTAGTTATAGTAAGCATGAAAGGCCATTTAAAGAAGGAAATCCAAGGCATGATTGAATCCGCCAAAGAGAAGGAAATAGATGATCTCATTCATACTAATCGATGGATAGAAGATATGAGACTAATAAGAAGGGGAAAGAAGACAGCTTAGCCATCTATTCTATGAAGCAAGGGATCCGTTAAAGTCAAGCTACGAAGCCCCCTCCATCTCTACCCGGAGCTGATTTCATTCCAGTAGTTTCTTTTGAAAAGAAAGGCGGATTCTCTTTTCTTTCAAGTAGGCCACTTTTTTCCGATGTCAGTGTTCGATAAGATGCCGCTTTCAACCCATTTGGGGTAGTAAGAAATAGCCACTAAGATGTATTCGTGTCCATTTGATGCTTTGGGTGTTACCTTTCCTTTCCCAACCTCAATTCCTCGTCCATTCCGTATGGATTCTAAACCTTGGCCTACAAGCGGAACAAACTATGCCAGCTCAAGCTAGAACTCACTTAGAAGGTCAGGAAAGAGCGACTCAACAGGGGAAAGCCGGAGCGCCTTAGCAGCGCTTCACTGGCTCGCGTCAAGTCTTCCGCTCATTTGGTAAACATGCACATCCTAACCCCGCGAAATGCCCTGCAGGGAACATCCTCCTTTATCCTCTTAGACTTCCCCGGGCATGGAATTTAGAATCCTGGAGATCCTATCACTTACTTCGCCCGGCTGATCCATTCTCTGGATTATCCCAAGGAGAGCCTGATTCGATCCTAAGGTCAAGTACCCTATTTATAAGTCGGACCCGGAGCTAAAAGATAACCTCTTTCTTCTTATGAATGGAAGGAAACATAAAAACTACGCTAAAACCGAGTGAATGTATGTCTTTTTATCCCTTTCTTTAATCGAGACTTTCATACAGTAGCAACAACTCTCCTTTCAAGTGAGCTAGAAGGGTATGTCAGAGCAGGTTGACAGGTAGGCTGGAACCTTAGGAGGTATAGGTAGGCTTAATGAATTGGTAATCGATCGGGCAATTCGTTAAACGATATCTGTATTATGAGTACCTCCTCTGAACAATACCGCTCTTCTGGTAAACGGTCTGAATCAGTAAAAAAATGAGTTCCTTCAAATCCATCGGTCACATCCGCCTTGCGAACTGTATCGGTCAACTATAGGAAACTGGCTTGGTAAAGGTCAACGGTCCTGTTCAAGCATTGGCGCATAGCGGGAGGCTAGCTCAGTAGATTAGTTCTTTAGTTTAGGAGTGAATGCTTTGCTTTCTTTTCTTTGATCTACTCGTTCATGAATTCCATCAAAATAGTAAATAGAAAGAATTTCAAATCACAAATCATACATAATAAGCAATTCTTGTGAACGAAAGAGATATCCGATTTGAGAGTCAGGACCTTAAAGCTGATTATGGTGAATCCGGTGATAAGACTGGCAAAGCTTCTTTGCTCTAGGTAGAGGCGGCTGTGCTTTTCATTTTCTTTGATCTTTCCGCGAGGGCCTCTGCTTTCCTCGAACGATGACTGAGGAAACACATCCAACCTCGAATGCTGAGACAAGACCGGGCACACTTCTATAATATAATTAATGTAATATAAGAAAAGGACCGAGAACTTTGATACCAGTGGAGTGCGATGACATGATGACAAGGACTAATCGACCTTCTAGAGCAGATTCTCGACCTTAAAGAGCAGATTCTATACTAGACTTGTGGCTTCAGGAGATGAAAAGCTTGATGAACCCCGACCCACTAGACCAAGTGAGTGATGTTGCATTTCGAGCACAGGCACCTTTGACCTAGCTTTCGACAGAGAGAGACAAATGGGAATGCCAGGCACAACTCTTTGCTTTGAAGCATGAGAGAACGAGAACATTTCCACTGCTTTAGTTGCTAGAACCCCCGCCTGGAAGACAACACTCATCCCTTCCTTAATTAAGTAGTACTAATCCCATTCCTTTAGAGACCTGTCCTTTCCAGTGGAATAGCTTGCAGAGTAGAGTGATTTCCTTGCTTCATAGGTTTCAGGTTCAGAAGACTCTCTTCCCCGTATACTGTATTTACTAGTCAGGCCCGGTGGAGCAATCTCGAATTCTCGTATATCAATGCTACATGAATGATTCACATAAGGGAATTCCAAGTTGGTCGAATAGGACTAGGGAGCTCGCTTCCATCTACTAAAAGTTCTCTACGGGTGGGGACAAGGTTGGTTTACAGTACAGACAGTTTCCTAGCTGGCACTTGAGAAGTGCTCGTCTAGTTTAGTGATTCCTAGCGTAGAACCCTTCTGTGTTGGAATAGTTTCTAGATTATGACCTTCTCTTTTGATTGAGTGAATAGCCATGCCATGGATTCTCTTTTCTGGGCTAGCTCTATACCATTTCCATAGTAATACTGCCTTGGTGAATCCCTTATCTTGTTTGCAGCATCATTCTCGATCCCCTTATTCCCTTCCCAAGAAGGAATCATATCCTACGGCTAACTCATCCTTATATGGCTCCCGGATCCTTAAAGAGAATCAAAGGCTATCTCGAGGGATGGTCAGAGAATCAGTTTATCTTCAGGGCACTAGACGGCACCTTTATGAGTGCGTATAAGCTTGCTTTAGAGCTAGAGCGTGCATCTAAAATAGTTTCATATCCCTTTCCATCGATCTTTCTTGGTGCTGTAGTACCCATTCCTGCTAGCTTGATCTGGTGGCCTTCTCTTGGCCAGGACTATATATAATAGTTTATTGAGTGCTTCTTGGGTTGGTTCTCTTGAAGTGCATAGCCCGTCCCCTTTTCTCTTTCTTCCAACGGAAAGGGTTCTCTTCTCTTCTGGTATGGAGTTCGACTAGAGCCTGCCGCTTTTCCAGGTTTGGGTGTGGGTGGATCTCATATCTTAGAGGACAGGGGGGGCTTATTCCCAAGGTCAGGTCCCATGCCGGTGGACTTGAAATACGAAGATCTTGAGCTAAGCTACGGGGCCGGGAATATACTCCAGGTTGGGAGATCTGTCCTGCCATCGGGCATGCAAGAAGCTATGTGCGCAGGGCATCAGAGGCTTACTCAAATGGAACATACGAATCCAACCTTGCTTGACTCTCTTTTTCATACTTGCCCTCGGGATCAGTGGTAGATTCATAACGTTATTACTCATGGGTAGCAGATGATGGATCCATTTCTGTTGAAGCAGTGGAGTGAAGAGGAGGGTTGGGTCCTGCCTCACAACGAGCCCGGGTAGCTAGATAGGTAGATAGTAGATAGCAGTCCGGATAGTGATAAAATCTGAAAAAATCTTCTTCTTGATTGAAAGAAAGCCTGTGCCGGAAATAGAGAGAGTTCTGCTCTTGGTTGACATAGATCGCTCTACTCTCGAATTGACATACATAGAGTTGAAAACATACTCCTCACAAATGATCATAGTTCACTACTAATGAGCGAGTAACTACTAACGTTACGAGCAAAAAGACGAATCTACTTGGTTCATATCATATGTTCTGCTCCGTTGACAGGTTCATATATATACCTGATGTTCATGGAAACAACAAGATGATAATCCATTGATGGGAAACTCACTTTGCTATGCTAGGAAATTGACTAATGAAACTAACAAGTTCAAGTGCTCTAGTCAAGTAGTAAGCTCCAGTGGGAAGCGCTAGTCCAGATAGAAAGAATAGACAGGAGGATTGCCAGGTTGGTCTGCACAGGTGCATATCTGTAGGTTTCAGCACGGGATTCCAGATTGTTGGTACCCGATGTTCAGTTCATGGGAATGGGAATGTAGGAAACTCTCTCTTCCGTCCGGAACATATAGATAGATTAATTGCTGTAGCAACAAGTCAACTAGATCCAGTGAGGAATGAGAACCTTTCCGGGGGCAAGGGGGGGCGAAGCTACTAGCTACTATTACTATTGGCTATGGATGTCCTAACACGAACGGAGTCTATACGAGCAGAGGAAAGCGAAGCGTATTGGTTGGTTCAGATTTCAGAGTGCACTGGTTCTATTCTAACTAGACTCGCATCATAAGTTTGCCTGCTTTAAAATCCCGCGAAAGTACTACTGGCAGCTCCTATATGAGGTTGATGCCACGAAGATTATCATATCTTCATGAAAGGAAAATGAATGGAAAGGAAAATGAATGTGATGTACACTAGAAAAGATACCAAGCAAGAGGATGTGCGCAACGTCGCGCTCGAAAGTCTTGTCTATGAAACCAAACCCTAGTTCCGTGAGGAGAAAGACTCTCTTCGGTCGAGGGATGGATGGACTAGTGCCGTAAGGATGAGTGATGCTAGAGGGAAGTAGATCAATAGTAAACAGGAGATTGCTTTGCGTATCACGGATCGAGCACACAATAGAATGCTCGAACTACACTCTCCTAGCATCAGGCCTATGGTCCATCCAAGGACAGAGCTGTAATCAGCGCCTTTCTCAGATCTTCAGATAGACAGAATTCGTCGTACACGCTTAGCCATCTCGCTCGAGGGATCCTTCCCCATAGTCCCGGCATTTCTAGTTCCGGCTAACCAAGACCCTGAAGGCAGATGTTGGAACCGCTTCTCGAACAGGAATCACAGACCCAACTCATGCTCTTGTTCTTTTTTACTCCGTTTTTTCGCAAGATGCAAGGACAAGAAACGCTAGTTTTCAATCAGGCCGAACTGTTTGCTTCTTCTTAACTGAGAAGCCAACCCAGCCTTAAGTGAATAGTGCAAGCATCTGCCATCAACATCATTCCTAATAGTTTTTGCTGAAATAAGTGTAACTGCCTTGTACCCGCAGCTGGAGGATCTTCTCTCTATGGATTCCTGAGAAATGGAAAGTACCATTCTATACCCCTTCCCTAGCTTAAGCCCTATAGACCAGTGTTGTTAGAGTCCCGGGTTGGTAGAGCTTGGACCACCGATTTGATAAGCACGTCTTTTCTGCCTTCGACATGGAGCACCTCTTTTCTGGCATAAGACAATCTCTTCTCGCACCAGCCCTACCTACATCAGTGATTGCTCGAAAGAACTTATTAATATAGAGGGAAGCCGCCTGGGCTGAAATGCTAGGAAAAGAAGGGTTTCAAGTCTGCTCCCATTCGGGAATTGCATATTAGAAGAAGTGATGTTCACTAGCATTTGAAATGGAAGATACCGACTACTGATGGAAGAAATCTGGAACTGAGCACGGGCAATAGCTGACAGAACGTCACAGACCACAGAGAATAGGGCGCCCATCTCTTCACTTTCTTAAAGCAATGCGTAAGGCTTTCGGCTTTCACCTTTCTTTGTAAAACAAACCCAATATCTTGACTTCCCAATGTCGCCAATGTCGATAGGCCGGGTACCATCTTGACTTTCCAATGTCGCAAGTCAATCAGAAAAGGAGAATCCGGGTACTGTCAACCAAGTTCAGATAACCAAATAAACCAGTATAGTATCTTTGGATCAATTGAGAAGCTTCAAGTCCGTTATTATCTCAATCTGTATATTTTGCTTTCTTTCGCGCGGGAAGCGCAAGCCCTTGCTTGTGGGTACTGATCGAGCAAGACTACGTCCTATCTATCTACACCTCTCCAAACACAATATCTTGAGTACCCGGAACCATGTTCAGTGCTGCAAAAGCGCAGCTGTAGGCCCCTAGAATCTTCAACTCCTCGTTTTTATTCAATTATGAAATGACTCATTTTGATGGAGATTTGTAGCATCATTCAAGTAAATACAAATTGAGATCGTAGAAACATGAGCTTGTGATATAGCTACACCTATTTCCAGACCGGTTAATGCTAGAACTATAAATAAGGGACCAAGATCTCCTATGAAATAGAAAATATTATTCAGAAATAGCATAGTCCAAAAACCCACTTAAAATCTTTACTAAACTATGACCGGCCATCATATTAGCAAATAAACGTATTCCTAAGCTTAATGCACGAAAACAATAAGAGATTAGCTCAAGGAGTACTAAGAAAGGTGCTAACGGCAGTGGGACTCCCGCAGGTAATAAGAAGCTAAAAAAATGAAGCCCATGTCTTTGAAATCCAACGATCGTAATGCCTATAAAAATGGAAAATGAAAGAGCCAAAGTAATGAGAAAATGACTTGTCACTGTGAAGCTAAAGGGTATCATACCCTGGGGATTACGACATAACGAAAAAGTAAAAGTGACCGAGATGCGAGGGAAAAACTTTTGTTTCACATTTCCGGAAAGACCACCTATTTGTTCGTTTACCATGTTCAGCACGAAATCATAAATAAGCTCGACCAAGGATTGCCATGCATTTGGCACTGACTTTCCACCTCCCTTTTTCGTAACAACAAAAAAAAGAAAAACGACCAAAACGACAGTGAGCAGCATATACAAGACTTCATTTGTAAATGATAAATAAAAGTTGCCCACATGAAGATCAATTATTGGGATAATGGCAAATTGATCCAATGGGGATTCCAGGTAGGCACCAGGCAGATTCTGGATAAAATTATCCATACCACCACCCGCCCGAATATCCTCTAATATGCCCTGCCAAGTTTCGCCATTTCGGTGGCGGGCTCCCAATACTGTTCTAGCTAAATTGACTGCTCCCTGTTCGGACTCATTTTGGCCCAAATACTCTTCTATTTGTAAAACTATTGTGACGCCGGCAATTCGCTCAGGCGTTGGCGTTATATCCAAGTTTGGCGTTATAGCAAAGTTCTGAGAGATGTTGGTTGGGAAAAAATCATGTAGATCGGGAAGACGGGAACACTTACTACGAATTGGTTGATTCGTTGTAATAGCAGCAAATAGCATATTTCTATCCTTCATATCCGTAGAAAGAAATCTCATCTCCAGGTAACTCCATCTTTTTCAGCTCTGCTCGCTCACTTTTGAAAGGAAGACTTAGTTTTAGATTGGCGTTGGTTTTTCCAACGAAACGAATAAGTTTTGGATTGAGATTTCGCATAAGCATTGCACAATGATCCGCATTAGGCGGGGAGCAGCAATGATACCGCCGGCGAGGAATAAGTACTTATCCCTCTTATACTTAAGAAAAGAGAATAGAAGTGGTTCCTTTTCTTTCTATACGAAATTCGACAATTTCGTTTGTGTTCATGTTGGCATAGGAGGACTACTAACTTCCGCCATCTGCATTAGTTACGTTAGCGTAGGTAGGCGGTTCTCATGCTAAAGGGGAAGATCTCGCTCAGCCAAGTGCACAACCTGAGTAAGTACACTTATCGAGGAGTGATAGGGCAGCAGAGTTTGAGGCAAAAAAAAGATTTGGGTGGCTATGGGTGATATGGGGAATCTAACAATTAATTGACAATGATTTCACCGTGATGTACATTGGTAGCTTCAAGACGAAGGCATTTTCCATATGTAAGCCACAATTTAAGTATCTTATTCTTCTGAACCAGGAAAAGCGTTCTGGTAAGGAGGATGAAAGAAGAGTACGAAAAAGGAAGTCCAAAGTCGTAGTCTTTAACAAGGCTTTCCTTCATCAGCGTAAATATCTAAAGTAGAGGCTTTGGTATAAACATAAATCCCATAATAGAGGGATCGATCATCACATTCTGCTTTGTTAAGAAAGAAGGATAACCTAGATAGATAAAGGTGGAATGGACTACGTGCAATCCCATCCATGGAAATATTTTATTTACTGTAGAAATATGTATGATGTGCTGCTAGGAAATCCGCCATCGCTTGCCCTCTAATGGCCTTCTGCGGCGCATCCACAATGTCGAACTCGGTAAGGATGATGGCCCCATCTTGCCAATCTTCCTATAAGCATTGGTCTTGTCATGAGATATTTATGTGGGTGAACTTTGGAGATGAGGGTGACCCGATGTGCTATCATGTAGTGCCGTAGCTTCTTGACAGCGAACACCAGTGCAAGGCAATGTTTTTCGATAGGAGAGTACGCATGTTCAGCTCCTACGAGCACACGACTGAGGTAATAGAGGGCATTCTCTTTCCCGTTTTCATTTTCTTGTTCCAATAGAGCCCCAAGAGATTCATCCAAGGCCGTGGTGTAGAGTATAAGCTCCTTCCCTGGTATCGGCGCAGCCAGGACTGGCGGATTGAGGAGATAGCTTTTGATGCCATCTAGGGCTTGTTGGCAGTTTTCATCCCAAAAGAATGGAATGTCTTTTTTGGTTTTTCTTGTAAAAGGTTGGATTCTTCTTGCAAAATTGGCTATGAATCGCCTGATGTATGCCAGGTGCCCTTGAAGCGAACGCAGCTCCTTAAGGTTTTGAGGAGGAGGCATTTCGAGTATGGCCTTGATTTTACTCTGGTCGATTTCTATTCCCCGATGTCGAATGACAAACCCTAGGAATTTGCCTGACGAGACCATGAAGGCGCACTTCAACGGGTTTAACTTGAATGCATGTTGCCTTAGGAGGTCGAATACGATTCTGAGATGTTGAAGATGTTCTTCATAGGATACCGCCTTTACAACGAGATCATCTACATAGCACTCGACAATCTTATGTATTATCTCATCGAAGATCTTAGTCATGGCGCGTTGATATGTAGCACCGGCATTTTTGAGACCTTTGGGCATAACCTTGTAACAATATATGCCTATTGGAGTGCGGAAGGCTGTGCTTTATCAAGGCAAGCTTCTCTTTCTTTCGCCAATGAAGTTCATATAAGTGTATAGAAAGCCTTCTTTTCACAACCATGCACAAACCAAAGTGCTGCTGAAACGTGAAATCCATGCACCAACAAGTTCCAGTTCATAAGCAATGAAAAAGCAGAGTATATGGGAGGATAGTGGCTAAACTGTTCACTTGAGGAGAGTGGGAAGTGACTAGTCCGATAGGAGAAGAGCGGAAGTGCGATCTTTCGATCCAATCTACGTCGACTAAAATCCATGTCTCATGGCACGAGGGCCATTGCGAGTTGATGTTGTTGCTTTACCGTCACAGTCTGTCCTCAAGAGAGGCATCCATTCCTGGCCAGACAAAGTTCCTATTAGTTCTCTTATAGGAAGCTAGTGTACCTGAATGGCCTCCGGTAGCTGTCCCATGCAGTTCTTGCGCTATCCTGGCTCTTGCATTTCTAGCGGTCCCCACATAAAGCCTCCCTTTTTTCCTTAATACCCCTTCCTCCTCTTCCCAACCATCTTGTCCTCCTCTCGCTTCACTAATGCTCTTCTTAACTTCTTCAGCTAATTTTGATCCTTCGTAGCTTTGTTTCACTTCTCCTATCCAATCCGGCAACAACTTGCTCACAAGGGTGCAACCACTGAATTTGTAACGACACAATGATTTGAAAAACAATCAAAAGATATGTAAAGAACACAGACAGTAAAGGTAGAAGATCATTTCCGGGTAGATAGGAGAGCTATTAAAATCCACAAACATGAATCAGAGTTTCGACTGGGTTCTCCAGATTTAACCAAAAGAAGACTTTTCTACAAATAGGAGAATTTCTCATTTTTTTGTTTATACCAAGCCAAAACATAGAATTTCCATTGAAGAAGGAAGTAAGGATGCTAGCTGGAGAATCAAGAAATAAATACTTCCCATTCCGATTCTTTTTTAGTTCCCAAGATAGAATTTCTTTGTTTTTGGCAAGAGCGGTGGGTGACAACGTGCAAGACTAGATAGGTTTGGCTTTGATCTGATCAATAGGAATAGGAGGAAGCATTGGAGAGGTACCAAATGACTGAAGAGGGGAACCCATCTGACCACATGTAGAGCCAGCCCATAAGTAAATTCAAGAGAATTTCTTCATCTTCCAAAGTATGTGAGTGAGGTAAAAATTCCATGGATCGATCTCATCACTCACATCCAACAACTAGTGAAAGATGTAATGATGAAGCTATAGGAGAAGAAAAAGCGTTGGTTTTGATTGGTAATCTTGAGTTGTCATCTTTTGAAAGAGAGTAACTTGCTGGATGGAGAGCAGCTAGGAGAATAAAGTTCATCTTTACCCCATCTTTCATTCCAACTCTATTTTCTTGTGTGTGATCCTTCTTTCTGGTTTGGAATCCAAGAAGCTCAATGGGCTAGTTTCAAGTTCGATCAGACACGAAATCTGGTATAGCCACCAGCCTAGATAGAACAGGCGGGGGAAGAAAAACTAGGAGCGAGCCACATTCAAGAGGGTTGTCAAAGGCCCTCTCAATAGAGCTATTTTGTCATTGAATCGATGGAGGGAAGACTCCTTCGGTAGGTGCCCCCGACTCTTCCAGTTTCTGGGTGGGATCTTATGGCTTAATCTCTGATTGCGCAGGATTCATCTTTGTTTGGTAACCTCAGACCCTGAACCAGGAGTTGGAAGCGCCTTTGCCAGACTTTCCAATTGAACATGATGCGGGCGATGCAACTCGGCAAGGAGAAGGTTGAACCCTGGTGCTACACTACAGCAGAAGCTTTGGCAGTTTACCATGGCTTGATGTTCTAGTTGTCATGCTAAAGCCGTTGATAGCTACTTCGCTTGATGAGCTAAGTAGAAAGACTTTGTGGATTCATCCACAACTGATGGTGCTTTAGGTTGATCTGATCCCTAGAAGGAAGAGTTTTGGGCTTAAGGCATAATTGCTCTATTGCGGCTACCCTGGCTATGTCATCCGATGTTGTTCACAAAGCGGCTATTACTATAGACCCGGCTATCTCCGAGTTGAAATCGAACCCAGCCCCGGGTTTCCGTCCATCAATCCAGAGCTCAAGACAACCGCGATACTTAAATCGCTCAAATAGCCACCTTAGACGGACACAGCCATTAGAAGAAGAAACTTAAACTCGATGGAGTACCCTAAACCAGAGATCCTCGACAAAGAAAGTCTCGATTCGAGGAACGAAATATCAATAGAGGAATGAAAACCGCAGGGTATGAAATTTGGGTAGGGTTGGCAGGGAAAGTCCAACTGAAACTTTCTTTGATTACCTTTTTTCTCCAACTGGCTCAGAGATTGCATTTGCCCTTAACCGGTAACCTCCTTTGAATCCTTCGTTTAGACCCTCTCTATTGGTATTGTCATTGGCTCGAGAGCAAGGACCTTATTTGATCGCTTAGAACTTGATGGAGGGAAACTCACTCGCTCGAGATATGCTTAAGCTAGCTCAGGAAGATTACTAATTTTATATGCCTTAAAGAGGGGATTCAAAGAGTAGCCTTTTACTAGGGCTTAAGTGACTCGTTTCATATTGCTTACTATGGTCTGGACAGTGAGGAAGGTGAGTTGGAAGATATACCTAATGTCAAATGAGACTTTCTCCTCACCAAATTGAAGCGTGAGCTTAGCATCTTTCACATCGATGACAGCCCCTGCAGTAGCTAGAAAAGGTCTCCCCAAAAAAAATAGGAAAGCTCTTATCCTACATCTCCAAGACAACAAAATCAACTGGAAATGCGAAGTTACCAACTATCGCAGGGATATCACCCAAAATGTCTGCCGGATCCTGATCAGCAAGGTGGAGAGTGATGCTAGTCGGCCGTACATCACCCAATGGTAGTGGCTCGTAGACAATGAAGGGAATCACAGTAGACCCAAGACCACATAAAGCATGGAAAGTTTGACTTCCTATCAAGCATGGAATACTGAAACTGGTAGGCTCATCTAAGTTGAGAGGTAGCTTATTTGAACGAGTGCACTACATTCCTTAGTAAGAGTAACCAGTTCTGGCTCGTTAATGTTTCGCTTCTTTGTGAGCTGGTCCTTAAAGAACTGTGTATACATCGGCACCTGTAAGACACCATCAAGGATGGGGGTGGTAATCTGCATATCTGTCATCATATCCAGAAACTTTGCAATCTGCTTGTCTTCAGTTGACTTCACAAACCGTTCTGGAAATGGCAGCTTCGGGTTGACAGGTGAAGCAGATTGATGATGGATCATTAGGAGCAATAGCTGCTGGTGTAGAAGAACTAGGCTGTGCAGCAGAAGTAGTGGACTGTTGAGGTCCCTGCGGAGAAGGTATTGGGCCGGCTAGGGTAGAAGGCAGGTGGTACATACAACGCTGGCATTGGGGAAGAGGATCGGTTGTAGTCTTACCACTCCGACTAGTAAAGGCTCCACGTGGGTGAACTTCAGGTTGAGGTGGAAGTCTCCCTTGTAGATGGTTGTGAGGCTACCATACGAGTGGTCAATGTTTGCATAGAAGAATCCTTACACCCAATATTGTCACTCCTTTTAGAATACCTGTCTACACCTACATCAGCAAGATGTAGTTTTATTAAGTCGGCTTCCATTCCTTATTCGGAAGGCGTTGGATACTTGATATACGCTATGCTATGTACTCGGCCCACCATTGCGCATGCTGTTTTAGGAAGCATATTTTGATCCTTATTCAGGGAAAGCTCATATCCATCAAAAACCAATCGAAGTCCAGCTTTATCCCGAGCATCCGTTGTTTGCCCCGATTGAAGATCCGACACGACACCCTCTCTTCCATCTCCGGCTTCCTAACCAGATCCGTTTACCCCTGCTTGAAATAGTGTTTCCATTCGTAGTTCGGGGTTTCCTAGTCCTAGGTTTATTCGTAACCGGCTCCCTATCCAGATCTTCCTCCTCAACAGCTATCTTTGTTTGACGGTGTTCGTTTCCAATGCAATAGTAATATATGCTTGCTTTCTTCCTGTTCTCATATCCATATCGAAAACTCTTCTTTCGTAGGCACATTTACTTCAATTCAACTACTTCATTGATTCATCAATTTGAGGAAATTCAAAAATACCTTGCTCACCTTCGCAATTGCCTTCTTTTCTGTGCCTTCCTAGTTTTCCAACCCTATGTTTGATTGCGAGTTCCGGCGGGGTGAGTACCTGGACGGACAAGGGGTTCCTTTTCGATTTCCATTTTAGAGCTTCTCTCTAGTTCGAATATATAGAACTTCCTTCTTAGAAATGGAATACCTTCACCTTAGAAGGGTGTTCTTCCTACTAGTGAAACCAGATCTGCCTTTTTCGGCTAAGCCGATTCCAATGATCGGACGGACAATACTTGCTTAAACCTAGCACCTTGTTGCCTTGCTTTTCCTCCAGCCGTACCTGCCTCGCCGCTCGTGATACCCAGGAAGGGCATCCCTCACTTCCCAGATCGTCTCGCACTTCTTTTGTCACTAGCACACACGCTCTCGTGGGTCTATCACTGAGAAATCCCTTTTCGCCGGGCGGTGCGGTAAGTAAGACTAGTCGATGGACAACTGCTAACTGAATAGGGAGAAGATGCATTTTCCTAGGCTCTTTCTACTTTGCTCATTGGGTATAGCCGTCAGTGATCCACAAATACGGCGCTTTTGGATTCCTAAAGGGATAGGATAGTTCTTTCTGGGCTTTAGAGGTCTCCCCTTTAACCTAGTACTCTTAGGAAGGCCGGGTTAACCTTCTACTAGAACTGTTCTATCTACGAAATGGAAAGTAGGGTCAACTTGCCATAATATATAGCCCAACTTGATTCGTCTTAGAGTAGCCGCCTATGGAACCGCCCCCGAGTCAACAATGCACCCGATCGCGAGCCTTATATGAGTTTCATAGTCAGCCTGCTCTTTCAAGAACGTGCCTTCTAAACTCGTTGTTCCGCTTGCAGATTGGAGTTTCCTACTGACTATCCGGGTTCTTGATACCGCCGGCCGGGAATAAGTACCTATCCCTTACGGGAATCGAACCCATGTCTTCGACATGAAAAGACGATGTCCTAACCTCTGGATGAAAGGGACCAAAAAGCTATTTTTCATATACTTAAGAGAAGAGAAGTGGTTCCTTTTCTTTCTATACGAAATACTTGATGCACTTATTGAATGGAAACTTGAATTGAGAGAAAAGGTGTGCTACGCTTCTTCATTCTCGTAACTCAATCAATATCAAGAACATAAAGAGTTTGTATAGAGATAGATTTCTCTTCACAGTTCCAAGACTTTTTTTTGAATGGCTCGTGTTGCGCTAGTGACACGAGGGTAAAACGCTCGAGTTGGCTTGCTGACTCGAGGAGGGAAAGGCTCCATTTGCTTTAGTGAATGGAGGAAGAAACAACCATAGTAACTATCTATGAAATTGATTGATGGATATGAGAGTGGTGCAAGACCGGGACAGAGGAACCATAGGAATGTTATGTCAGGTTCCTTGCTCACTTCTCAAGCCCAATATCATTCCTCCAACTCGGACTTTCATGCTAGAATTAAGAACCCCCCTAAACAATGACAGCGTACCGAGCGGGCCCTACGTCTATCGGGGAGCTCAAATCCTCACTAGAGTGAGGCACGTCTCGATCAATACATCTCGAATCTAAAGATAGAATGTTATTGTTATGTTGTGCCCACTCTGGAGTATGATTGACCATATCATCCAGCGAGTGGTCTTAAGCGCTCAGTGCATCCATACTGAACTCGAATGTGCGCACTTCGGAAGAGAAAGTAATGCGAACTACTAACTGTTATGCCGGCTTGGCCCGATCAAGACTTCTATCCCTCAGAAACTGTCTCGCATCTTATCCGTGTGCGCGGTTGAGGAAATTGGACTTCGTATTCTTCCTGGGTCTGGCTCGGCTGGAATCTAAAATCTACACCTCTCCAAACACAATATCTTGAGTACCCGGAGAAGTTCTCTTTGTCTTCGAGCTTTTATTCCTCAATCCACTTATGCGTTCCCTTCTTTCATATACCTCCCCACCAATAGATAGAGACAAATGGGAATAACCGAACCACGTCTACAAAATGCCAGTACCATGCAGCTGCTTCAAAGCCAACGTGAAGCTTCTTGGTCAGATGACCAAGATATTGGCGAATACCACATACGATCAAGAAAAGAGTACCTATAATCACATGAAAACCATGAAAGCCAGTTGCTAAGAAAAAGGTAGAACCATAAATACTATCCGAAATAGTGGAGGGTCCTTGGTAATATTCCATTCCTTGAAAGCCAGTGGATACTAGAGCCAGTGAAACGGTTGCTACTAAAGCGTAAACTGCTCGTTTTTCCTTCCCCGCGAGTATAGCATGATGAGCCCAAGTTACGGCAGCTCCGGATGAAGGGAGAATAGGGGTATTAAGAAGAGGGATTTCCCAAGGATCTAAAACCCCAATCCCTTTTGGGGGCCAAATACCTCTGATCTCTACCGTAGGTGCCAAAGAAGAATGAGAAGAAGCCCAAAAAAAGCAAAAAGGAACATAACCTCCGAGACTATGAAGAGAATAGAACCATATCGAGGTCCTAATTGTACAGCTTTTGTATGATGCCCTTCCAACGTGGATTCACGTAGAACATCCCGCCACCATACGAACATGGTATAAAGGATAAATATTAGGCCCAAACTGAGAAGTGTTGCACCCCCTTGAAATGAGTGCATGTACATCACACCTCCTACGGTGGTTGCCAAAGCTCCGAGTGAACCTGAAATAGGCCATGGACTTGGATCTACCAAACGATAAGAATGCCTCTGAGATTCAATCATAAACCACTTTGCCCCGGTTGTATGTAAACCCCCCTTCACCCCCATCCCCTAAAGTGGTAAAGAAGGAGGCTCTTTTTTGTCTCATTAGGACAAACAAATAGGAAGGGATAGTTCTTTCATTGCATTGATAGAAGTGAGACTATCAAAAGATCTCTCTATTATTTAGAGAAAAGAGTTGGCGTGGGTTCTACCAACGAAACGAAGAAGTTTTTGATTGGTCTTTATCATTCGGAACCCTCTCCGTATTAGTAAGAAAAACACACCCAGACTCTGACTTCAATGGTGGGAACAACCTCAGCACTCCGGCGTGAACATGAACAATCATTCTATGCAAAATTTCATGTATGATAGTGGTCGATCCCTCGGGAGTGACATTCGTTACTTTGGATTTTGTTCACGCGGTGATCTTCTCTCTTTCCAAGAGTACTACCCTTTACGTAGTCTATGTCTGGGGAGACAGGTGCGGTAGAGAGGTCCCCCACTTCGATTCCTGTCCCGTTAGCATCTCCGATCCGAGAGTTGGGATGACTCCGTTAGTTTCGGTCGGGAGCCAGACGGTAATGGACCTACAACCCTTGCTTGTGGACTAGCTGCAGAGCTAACCTTTGTTCTATTGGTTTGGTGGTTGCTACCAAGACGATTTCTTTATGCCCATCAGAGAACCTCGAGATGCTAATCCACGAAAAATGATACGATAAATGTGAAAGAACTCAACTGCGGAACGAGGGCGACCCGTGAAAATACCTCGGTTTCTTACTCGTGCCATTGAACTCTTTCTTGGCAACTTGGACAACTTATAACGATGTTTGTCCCGCATATCATACGGAAGATTGGGTTACAAAATTAGAAAGCTTTCGTCTCAATTCATATTTAGCCGCGAGCAATCTACGTTTGTGATCTCGTATATTTCGTCGCTTCTCCGGCATCTTACTTAGTTTCCCCCTCATCTTTTAGCAAAAAGCCGCTCCACAGTAGTAAAGTCTCATCTTTTGTATTGGCCGAAGTGACAATAGTCACATTGAACCCTCGAATATGCTCGAAGATCTCGAAATGATCTTCCAGTTCCGGGGAGAATTCACAAAACTCCGTTTCCATAAAGAATTTGATGGAGTTTTCCCGTATTTCGACCGGAGAATCCAACATAGACATTACTGTAAAGATTCTGACCAAAAAATGGTACATTCCATGCCCTCGGAGAACGCTTTGTCGTGCAAAGTCACTGACATATCCAGTGTCTTTTTCGGACCCCAAGAATGGATTGGATCGAAACGACTTTCCTGCTTGAAAATAGGGGCCCCTTTGTGTCTGTATGAATCTCTGACCGCACAAAATCTCCATAGCCAATTTCCCAAATTGGATTCTGAAATCAGAGGCAGCTTTTGGTACTAATCTTATTTCAAACAATCCAGGAACTTCCATAACATTGGCGTGATTCAGTTTGAGCAACAGATCCTGACGTAATACATCTTCATAATGAAAATGGAGTGGAAACATCATGGCTTTTCCGCTTTTTTTGAGAATGAGCACTGTGAACTATCCGCTTCAAAAAGGATAGTTGATCGAACCGAAACCAACGTCAAGTACGAGTTATTAAGTGCCGAATCAAAAAAAGTGTACTTCCTTTACGCTTGATGTAGGATTTACCTATTAATATGAAGTTCACTCTTCTGCTGACTTGAGTCCAGAAGGGAAGCGACTGATTTCCAATTCTTCTTTGCTAGCGCTTGACTCCTGTGGAATTCCATTAACAAGCTTAAAAGAAAGCCTTTTATTTGGTTTTTGAGATACTAGTTATTTATAGGTTAAGTTCGATATTTCACTCCGTGGGCCGGCTAATTAATTCAAGTAATTCCTGGAGGGGAATCAATCGAAGAGATTGCCTGCCCATGCTACAATTCCTTAGTCAAAAGGACTAGAGTGCTAAGCAGCCTTCCCGGCACCACCACTATAATGAATGGCTCAAACAAATAGGAGATGAGAATCTAATTGATCCTTTCTAGAATAGAATATAAAGAGAAGCGTGTTCTGCCCATCTATCTAGAGAATGAAAAGGAACTAATGCCACTGATAGGAAATCCATAGACCGTACGCCCACTTACCACTCTACCACTTCAATTCAATGACGGACTTCACCGATACCGATACCAAACCTAGCTTGAGAGAGATCGATCACAGGCATGTGGTGAACGATACCGAGAGAAAGAGCACTGAAATGAACCATATCGAGCACAGGTCTCACTCTACAAGTCAAGTTCGATGAGCTCTTAGCGGACCTGTGCCTACTATCTACTAAGTGTGTGCTAGGGAAAGAAAGCAAGTTGAGCAGTTCTCACTCTGTCCGGTGACCAAGAAAGCTTAAAGAATGCCGTAAAGTGATCACTGAAACCTCATACCGATTCGCCACGTGAAAGCGGGGTTAAGGTAAGGCAGGAAAGACTGGCGCCGAAAGATATATATGTTTTGAAGAGAGAGATCCGCAGGCAAAAATATTGAAGGAAGGACTGACTGAAGGAAAGACCGTAGCAAAAGCCGAAGAAGATGCGAATCAGGAAAAGGGAGACGAGTTCCAGTTGTTAGAAAGACCAGTGCCCGGAAAAGCAAGTCGGAAGGGGATCCGGATGTTCAGTGCTTAAAGAAAAAATATAGGTGTTGCTCTGTTGTTTGCTTTGAGGTTTCCCCTAGTTGGGGAGACCGAGAAGAAAACCAGTAGGAAGGCAATCCGAAGTCTAGTGTGAAAAGAGATAGTTGCCTGCCTCTTGATGGAGAATTGAAAACATCCCAACGTATCTTTCACTAATTAAGTAGTAGTGAGGCGTCGGTACGTCAGCTGGAGAAGAATGCTTGCTTTTCGTATCACTGGTGTAGGACACGGTCTTCGCATATTGAACAACCTAAGAGTGGAAACACCTTAATCGCTTCTCCAAGCTTATCTATATATATTTCTCGATGGAAGCAGAAGGAAAGGCTTAAAGAAGGTGACAAGAAGAGAAACTTATTAGTTCGTCGTAGCCAACTTATCATTCCAATGAGAGGTCGAAGTACGATATAAGTTATTGATACCGATTTAGGCGAGCAGCATAGCCTGGCAGAGCCAGAGGAAGAAGTCCGTCTTGTTAGCGAGTTAGCGAGTAGTTTCCTTTAGACGATTTCCGCGAGCATACTAGCTTTTCATGAACGCAGAGGAGAAAGAAAACCAACAACCAATAGGGTGAGGCAACTAACTACCAATCCTTTTATTGAATAGCCGCGGCGTGGGTAAACATAAAGAAGCCATAGAAGAAATCAAGCCAAAGGCTTCTCACTTTCTAAAGTAGTAAAAAGTGGATCCCCGCTTCGAGGCGCTTGGCGTAGATCTTTGAAAATCGTCAATCGGGTGAGCCAGCTATTATTGAGGGAGGCCAGGTCTACATACGTAATATCAAGTTGCTCTAGTTGCGTGTCTTTCGTACGGAAAGATGGGTGTTTTTATCCAAGCAAGGGAATAGAATAGGTAACAACCCCCCCCCCCTCACATCAAGCTTGTACGCTAGCTACCAACATATACTATGGAGTCCATGGCTACCTCCGCGGATGGAAGACCGGAGATTTTTCACTTTCGCTGAAGAGTTGAACTCTGACTGAAAGGACTTGACACATTGCCAAGGCGATTTTATTAGCCAGCTGTGGGATAGAGATCTGCGGTAAACGAGCGATAGCCTCTAAAGAGTGCCGAAATAGGATTGGTTCCTTTTTCTAAAGATCCGAGACTAGTGAACGTATTGCATAATTTAAAGAAGCCCATTTCATTAGAGGGAGGGAGCCCTTCCTACCTTTCTTTATTTAAGTGCTAGTGTCAAATGAGACAGTTTCCCGCCTTGGAGGGGTTGTAGCGAAAGCTCCGAAGTCCACTTCTTTACCAACTTGAATTCATAAGGAGACCGAACTCTATTCATGCTCAAGTGAACCACGGGTGATGATATTCCGCTGTTCTGAAATCAAATAGGAAACGGATGGCACTTGAGTTTTTGATCTCGCAAGCAAGGAAATCTATCTTTATTCCGTGGGTCAGGGAGCCTGTTATGAGTTGGCTTTGGGACAAGCCCTGTTTCTTTAGACGAATCTGCCCTAGAACTCACTTTTGAAACCCGTTAAAGGAAATCACGATAAAGAGAGGGAATGTGCTATAAAGCTTCCATTTTTCTTCTACACATTATACGTTACTCATTGGGTTGATAACAGAGGATAGATCGCGTCAATTCACTAAAGAAAAACTGCTTTTCCTGAGATTTCTGGCCCGATACCTTCCTGCCGATCCGGAACGGCGGATTCAGCTTCAACCCGAGGGCTTCCTGTGGCTGTTTCTGATTGACATGCCTGTTTCAAAGTGCAGTTCTCCAGGTCACAAGAGATAGAGATAGAAATGATCCCTGGCCGAGTCTAAGATCTTGGGTTGTTGGGATAGGATTGCTTGATTCCAGTTGTGAGTGGTTGATCAATCTTTTCTTTGACTGGTCTGCCAGATCACTTCCACTGAGTCCTGAAACCTTTACTTAGAACTTATATGTAAATTCTGCCACTGATCCCCATTTCTACAGCTTGCTTTTAGTTGACGGTTAGGTTAGTTCATCTACCCACACTGGACTGGCATCAACAATGACTACTAGAACTAGTCGTCCATCAACAACAACAACTACTCGGATTAGTAACATTCCTCAGAAATAACATATATCGAAGTCGAAGGAAGAGCGGAAACCTGCTTCCCCAGAAACACAGCTGTGCTTCACTTCCTTGCCCAGAGACCAGAATATGGATTTGGAAAATGAACTTGCTCTTGATCCTCGGTCGATGGTTGATAGCTAGGCTTTCAAGGAATCAGAAGTTGTGATAATAGGCCGGCCAGTCCGGAACGTAGAGCAGATCTATCGGAGAACAGGGAGCAGGAAATTCTTGCTTGAATGCCCGGGGCAAGCTCCAGCAGATACAACAGATCCATATCCATAAACAAGAATGAAAAGCGGATTTCGATTAGTGAATGGATGCTATCCTGACCTGGCAAGAGATCCTGATCTTTACGACATGCTAATTTTAAACCTCCAATGCCTTAGAGCAGCAAATCCATCAACCCCGGACAAGAAAATCAAACAAAGTAGTGGCCAGGCTCAAGAATGGGAAAGTCAAGTTCTAGTACGGCTATCGCGATATGGCCAATGGATAATAAATAACTTGCTAACCCAACCCAGCAATCAAACAGATGCTAGCAACGGCTTTCGCGCTAGAAAACCAAGCCTTGGATCTCCACATAGAAGACAATTCATTCCAATACCAATGAAGCTAAGGCAATAAAGCAAAGGCAAGTTCCAATTATGTAGTGTAGTCGCTCTCATCCCCAAAAGGAAAGAAGATTTTTGGATTTCACCCACAATTCGTTCCCTCTATCCGAACGACACCACTGATCCGATGCCAACTCTTTTAATTGACATTAGTAACATTTTCCACACTTGCTTCTGTTCTCCAATTCCTATTCTCATTCCAATTCTCATCCCATCCCTCGAGATAGCCGGGCCAGTGATTCTCTTTAAGGATCGAACTATAGCAATAGCAAACAAACCGAGCGAGGAAGCTTACTTACCAGGGATGGATACCAGTTCAGATGGATTTCCGTATTCACTTATGAGGCTCGAATCTCCTCTTCCACACTGGCAGCACCTAAGTGAAACAGAAGTTTTCTTATCAGCGGACTGGGTATCGAGGTCAAATAGCAGTACGTACTGGGAGCCTCCCGATGTGGGGTTCCAGGGCAGAGGTCAGAGAATCTATATGGTCGGTGTCTACGCATGCTTGAATTCCATATCCATAGCTGTCAAAATGACGTTAGTAGGATCATCGGTCGGGAGTCAAGTCAAGGGAGTGAAGTTGAGGGAAAAGCTCTTTCTCTCCAAGTTTGAGCACTGGCCTAAAACTGGATCAAAGATTGGAATCCGGAATCCAAGTCTCTTCTTTCTTATACGAGTTTATTTCTTAGTAGAGTAATGTTTCCCTTCCTTGACTGTCTTCCCGGAGAGATTCCTTGATTTCGGTATTGTTGAAACTGGCTTTCACATGAATAACCCCTTTTGTTATTCTACGTGCACTCTTCCGTAAACTAAAACGGGCATTCCTACGCAAACTAATAGGCACTTTCTTACGTGAACCTATTTTTGGTATAGCTTTTCTAATCTTTGATGGCCATCTGTACTTGTGAAAAGAGATAGAGCCGTCTCGCGCATCACTGCTTACTTGTGATCTAGATCTGCATCCTGATAAGGTGCATCCCGTTAAATGATCTTATGTAAAACTTATCACCACAGATAATAAACACGGCAGAGTTTTGAAAAGTACAACTCGATCTTTCACCTTAGCTTATGGTGGTGACTTTACCTATTTTGGAATTTCTATATGTCATCATACCTTTTAGGATCATAACCATCCTCATCTTGTAAAGTTTCTATGGCGAAAACTGTAGGCGGGTGACCCTGACGATTGCACCAAGACTGGTATCAGAGTCCCTCGGTAATCAAAATCATAGAGGCCAAAGTTGCTAATGTATCTGCAAAAGAAGAGCTATAGGAAGTAGCAAGGAATCCCACATGAACCATAAGCTAGAATACTGGTATCAAGAGATGTTATTACAGGTACAACCCTATTTTCGTCACTGTATAGAGGCATTCGAGGTTTCATAGAAAAAGGTTAGATAGATGGAAAAAATCTAGGTTAGATAGTAAGAACTTGGTAATTGAGGGTTGGCCAAAGCAGGATCTATGGTTCGGTTGCTTTTCTTCTCCTGATTTTCTGATCCAAATCCTATTTCATTGATTTTCTGACTGGAATTCCAGAAGGAAAACTAGGAGAAATTGACTGGAAATGATTATCCCATTTCTTGCTTTCCCAACCGGAACAGCAAACTAGTAGGAAAGGATCTGTTATTTTGGAGTTCTGTCCCAACCTTCATTCAATTATCCGGGCTCCCCTTCGGCTTGAAGAAGACCGCTTTCCCTTTCTTTTCTTCCCTGGCACCCAGCATAAGTTATAGGGCGCCCTGAGGGTAGACCCAGCAATTTGTCAATCTATACACAGCATAAGTTATAGGTCGGCTCGGTCAATCAGTTGAGGGAAGGCCGAAGTAGTTCTAGTTTCGGAAATCAAGGCAGATAAGCTATGGTGTCCTATAATCCTCTCCCCTGAAGGGTTGTTAGATTACCAAGTCCGCAAGGAATGGGAAATAGGACCTTTAAATCAATGCAAGTAAGGGCTGATTAACCTAAAGAAAAGAGTGCATGCATCAGAAAACACTTTTATTTGATTCTAATTCTCGTATCAATAAGATCATATCGGGATCCATCTATGAAAGATCTCTATTGCATCAATAAAACAAACCCCTATATATATATCCCTTTTTGGTATAGAACGTTCCAGCCAATTCCAATAGCTTGTGATAGAGTCAAGGGTGCGATTACCCTTGAATTTCAGCTCACACTTTCGGAAAGCTCGATAGTATCGTATTCCGCTCGTATGCTCTCGTTATGTAATAGAATACCTTTTACCGTTCATCAAGTGAACGTAGCCCTTTCGTAGTCTATGCCCCTTTATTCTTAAGTGGGGGAATCCCCTGAAAGCCGGTGATCGAGTGAGTTTTTTCCAGGAAGCTAGTTCTTTAGGGCTTAAATGCGCCGCTTGTCGGCTATGAAAAGTATACCTTTCCTTTCCCACCTGTTTTCGGTGCCTTCTTTATGCTCTTTCCTAAGGAAGCAAGAGGAAGAGTGAGGGTCGACAGGCAAAGAATGGCTTGAGTGAAAGCTGGAGTGGCACAAGACAAATTGAAAGCAAAGGGAATAGCTCATATGGAAAGAAACATATATAGTCAATGAAATTCTAAAGATAGCCGTAATAAGCGATATGATAAAAGATTCAGAATGAATGAATAGAATCTAATAACATCGGGTTCCCGTGAAAAAATGGGATTGGGGGAGTAGTTCCCCTCTAGCCAATCCTAAAAGTTCTTCTGCCTTCGATCCCGTGGTAAGCCTTTCAAGTTTCCAGCCAGTAGACAAGAAATTCAGTAAGTAATAGAAACGGGATAGCCATCATAAAAGGGAAATCTCAATCAGTACTTCTTTTTTGGAAAGCGAGGTTGAGTTATATGAAACTAAGGCAAGAAGACGAAAAGACGTTCACGTTACCAATTCCGTCTCGTCTGATCTTTTATTGGTTTTGTTTTTTCTCTCGTGCCCTTATGGGCGGTACAAAGAACTGATGTAGGGGTTGCCGCTCCTTAGTTCATCTCTCGGTAGAACAAGGCACCTATGCGGTGGGTTCGACTCCCACAGGAGCGTACATTTCCAATCGATTTGGTACTTTTCTTGATTCAGAGTTCTTGCTGTCCATTATGGATTCTTTAGCGATGTAAAGCCATCAAGCAGTAGACCAGCAAGGGTTTTTTCTGTCTCGGTATTCGTTCTTGAATCAGTGACTCAGAGTAAGGGCTAGTGATCCATCTAATCACTAAAGGTGGGGCATCTTTCTTTTCGTAGTAAGCAACTCTATTGAGAATCTAGTTTCTTGATCAAAGTAAATAAGAATTTTAGTTCCTCTTTAGGCGAGCTACTTCGTTCCTATTCTCCGATTCTGAATAGGAGAAGGTTGTAATGAACCCAAAATACTTCGCTAAGGTTCAACCGTTTCGCTACGGTTTTCTTCCAATTTCTTCTAAGGAATTCTGATCAACAGAAAAAAATCTAAGCGAAGGCACCTTTCTCTGTATGGAAAAAGGAAGAAGATGCTGCTTCGGCTTCCGTTTCTAGCTCTGCTTGAGCTGCTTCGTCTGTTTCTCTTGATGTGGGTGTCGGTCTTTTGAGATCTCTTCTCTCACTTTCGGGGCACAGTTGGTCCTCAATTTGAAAACCGACAAAGGTGACTTCTTCCTTATTCACGCCATAATGCACCTTTTTTCGTGTTCAATCTCGCCTGAGAGCAGTGCATCGATACAACAGAGTTCTTATTCTTACCCTTCAAAAGATCAGGAAAGGTCATTCTAGGCTCTTTATCAGATGTCTCATTCCATCCTTTACCTTGTGCCATGCATGATTCCTAGATCTATTGAATGATCAATTCGAACTTTAGGAACGTAGTCCCTTTGGCCACACAGGAAAAGGTTCATTGTTTTATTTGAAGTAGTGAAACTAATCAACCAAGCGAAGCAAAAGAGATACAAGTAGTAATTATTATTAAAAGATTGGAATGCTATTAAGCATAACGAGACGCTAGCTCACGTTGGCATCTTTCAACCTTTCGGATAACTTCTCTCCATACTAACCAAGAAGAGCAGGGCGGTTTTACTACCATTAGCGAGTAGTTCCCTCTCCATTTTGCAATACAAATATAAGATCACTATTATTACGAGTGGTGAAAGAGAAAGCAATAGCCGCGTACTGGAATCCCAGTAAAGAAGAGTGATTTTCGTCAGAAAGAACAAAAGCTGGAGGAATGCGATCCAGAAAAAAACGGAAACATTGCACTTTTATTCGTTTGCAAGTAGTTGAAGAGGGAATCCACTACCAAAAGAGAAAGAGTTCAGCTGCCCCGATTTCTCAAAGAGTAAGAAGAAAATAAGAAGTCTCTTGAGCAGTGAGGAGCACAACGATTTGTGCTCTGAGCGATAGAGGTCAAAGGTGCTACTAAAAGGGGGCAATGAGATAACAGCTTGAAACAATAGGAGAGAAGTGGTAGCTTCATGTCGGGGCGAACTGAAACATCTTAGCCGTAAAAAACCTTCCCTTTTCAAGTCCTTGCTATCCCTCTCGCTCTACCCAACTATCTATAATGGGGCAGAGAAGGATAAGCAAAGTAGGCGCACGAATATTTATTAATTAAGAGTTTTCGAGACTTCATTCTCTTTTTAGTTTTGACTCTGGGTCCGGTACAGGTTGACGCGGAGGATAGGGATGGGAAAAGAAGCCCTAGCTTTGGGAAAGACCGGATCATAACATGAATTTCAGGGCATACTTAGTAGATGCAGATCTAGGTACTCTTTCTTCCCCAGATGGGGAATGGGCCAAGCCAATCCGTTGTTGGCTCTGAAAGTGCATTTGCTAGTTCGAAAGAAGCCTATGAGTACCTTCGAGAGACTGAATCGGCACATCATTGACGAAGTCGCAACAGGCGTCTTTGTAGTCCATGAGAACATCTCTACCCACTGAATGCACATCGTCAGAAGATCTAAAATAAATCCAGAAAAATACGAGCACCGATGTCCAAGTCTAGGACTTGAACCCTGATGAGCTAGGATATCACAGGCTGGTTACACATAGATCTTGCTTTACAATTTGAAAACCGGTTGATGAAATACATTCTCTTGGTTTAATTTAAAACCCGCCATGACACGCATGGGACGCTCAGACTGAATCATTTTTGAAATGGCAGGATTACTGCATATTCATTGAGAAGAAAAGAATTGTGCAGTTAACTAGGGAAAACCGTTCGAAAACAGATTGCCTAATTAATTATGTTAAACCAGATTAAAACCATCACAACCGTTGAGTGGCACACACAAGATACCCCACATACACACCACTCCAATGAGGCTCTTGCTGATACAGCACGCATGCTTCATCGTCATCACTCCTCCGCTGGAAGGCATCATTGCCATCTCTAAACCCTGAGCAAATGACCCTGACTTTTCCGTTGGCGATCATCGCCTCAACCCACATTGTAGAGTCCATGTAGAGTTGTATGAAGATCCGTGCATGAACTCAGCCACATACGACAAAATAGTGCAGCTTCGACTCTGACAGAGAACTATGAAGAACAAACCAAACACGCCTGGCACCGTGGAAGATCATCAAACAATCCACCTGCAACCAGTCATCATACTCCATACTCCATAGGGACCGTCGGCGCAATTTTGACTTCACAACAATAATCAAACCGAGACAATCCCGCGCACACGCCAGCCGAGAGTCGGTCGCTCGAAATAATTATTTTTATCCGTCAGTAGAAAAACACTCAAGTGATGTTAAGAGCATCTACAGCCGGGTGCCTCCTCAAACGCCCGGGCGGGCCACCCGGTCACTGACCGGTCATGATTTTTTAACCCAGGCGGACGCCTTAAATGGGCCTCAAACACCCGGGTTGGCCGGCACCCCTCATATCCAACCCAAATATGGGGCGGATATGGGGGCGCCCGGGCGCGCCCAGGCAAGCCCGCCACGTCGGTCCCATCCCATGCTGGCCCACCCGACCCCACATATATTCGTCCCCATCCGCTTGCCGAAGCAAACCCTAGACACTTCAGTCCACTCCCCTCCACCACCCGAGCTCACCTCCAGCCTTCTCCTTCATGGCAGGCAGCGGATCAGACTCTGACCAGTCTGGATCCGTCGACTAGGGTGTCATCTCGTGTGGGTTGGAGGAGGCAATGACATTCCGCATTGCACTCCGCCGCTCCCAGGAGGACAACGCCCAACCGACGAACGGATCTGTCCGCCGCGACTCCATAGCATCGGCTCACTAGGCGCTTGGGTCCTCCGGGGCTGGATCCTTGCAGTCCCAGTAGCTGGAATCCCTCTCCTTCCCCATCACCGATCGGGCAGACTATGAGTCCCACCAGGACTAGGAAGCCCGTCATGAGAAGGAGAGGATAAGGGCCACTGAGGCCCGTATCGCGGCGGAAATGGTGGAGGCTGATGCGGCAGTGTAGGCGGTCGTAGAGGAGGAAGCCATCCGCGCCCGCATTATGAAGAAACAATAGTGGAGGAAACACGCATGCCCTCACTCGAGAGCAGAATCAGGCGGTCCGTGCCATGGCCGGACTGCCACCAAAGGAGGAGAAGGCGGACATGACAGCAAGGACAACTCCAGTGATGAGCAGATCCGGCTCGATCCGTATTGCGTCTTCGACCGGTATTTCCGCGAGAAGGACGGCAAGGGCACCGGGAAGGGCAAGGGCAGCCGTAGATGAACTCCACCATAGCCAAACATGCCAAATTTTGGTAGTCCGATGGCATGTTTAGTTAGTAGTGATGGAGTAGCCAGACGATGCGTGTGCATCGACATAGTTGCATGAGTTTGTATGGATTTGAGATATGATAATAAAGGTGTCCAGATGTGGATTACATTATTTGGGGGGTGCCCGGTAAGTGCCTGTGGACACGCCATTTGCGGGCGTTTGAGGGGCCGGATTTGCCAAGTCCGGCTTTAGATGCTCCAACACCTTCCTGTTGACGAGGCCACGGTCCCTGCTAGCCAAGCTACGAAGGAAGAGACTGGCATGCAGGACCCACCTGCCAGGTGTGCCCGCACCAAATCACAGCAATACCGTGAAGGGGGTTGGGTTATGGACTTGCTATAAGAGCATCTACAACCGATCCTCTCAAACCTGCCTTACACCCAGACGGGCCGCCCAATCACTATCCGGTCATGATTTTTTGACCCAAACGGGCCCCTCAAACGGCCCTCAAATCCCCGAGCTGACCGCACCCCCCATATCCAGCCCAAATATGGGGCGGATAAGGGGGCGCCCGGGCATATCAAAATTAATAGCATGTGGTGGTGTTGCAAGTTTACTTATAACAGAAGGTGAATCTAAACCGAAGCTGGATGGCAGCTCCTTACCTCCCCTCATCTTAGAGGGAAAAATCGTAGTCTTAGCATCCTTTAGATTCTTCCTAGTGATAATATGAGAATAATCTCAAGTGACTCCACAAATATAGCTATGCTCCCCAGCAACGGTGCCAGAAAAATGTCTTGATAACCCACAAGTATATGGGATCGCAACAGTTTTCGAGGGTAGAGTATTCAACCCAAATTTATAGATTCGACACAAGGGGAGCCAAAGAATATTTGAAAGTATTAGCAGCTGAGTTGTCAATTCAAACACACCTGAAGATTAATTATCTGCAACAAAGTGATCAGAAGCAAAGTAGTATGATAGTTTTGATAGTAGTGGTAACAGCAACGGTAACGGTAACAGTGATAGCAATGGTTTTGTAGCAGTAACGATAGCAGTAGCAAGAACAGTAACTTATCAAGAACAATATAAGGTAAATTCATAGGCATTGGATCGGTGATTCATTGGATGATATTCGTCAAGGGAAAGTCATAACCTAGGGCGATATGACACTAGCTCCAGTTCATAAATATAATGTAGGCATGTATTCCGTAAATAGTCATACGTGCTTATGGAAAGAACTTGCATGCCATTTTTTGTCCTACCCTCCCATCGCAGCGGGGTCCTATTGGAAACTAAGGGATATTAAGACATCCTTTTAATAGAGAACCAGAACAAAGCACTATCACACGGTGAATACATGAACTCCTCAAACTACGGTCATCACTGGGAGTGGTCCTGACTATTGTCACTCCGGGGTTGCTAGATCATAACACGTAATTGTTGGAATATGCCCTAGAGGCAATAATAAAATGATTATTATTATATTTCCTTGTTCATGATAATTTTCTGTTATTCATGCTATAATTGTGTTATCCGGAAATCGTAATACATGTGTGAATACATAGACCACAACATGTCCCTAGTAAGCCTCTAGTTGACTAGCTCGTTGATCAATAGATAGTCATGGTTTCATGACTATGGATATTGGATGTCATTGATAACGGGATCACATCATTAGGAGAATGATGTGATGGACAAGACCCAATCCTAAGCATAGCACAAGATCGTGCAGTTCGTTTGCTAGAGCTTTTCCAATGTCAAGTATCTTTTCCTTAGACCATGAGATCGTGTAACTCCCGGATACCGTAGGAGTGCTTTGGGTGTACCAAACGTCACAACGTAACTGTGTGACTATAAAGGTATACTACGGATATCCCCGAAAGTATCTGTTGGGTTGACAACGATCGAGACTGGGATTTGTCACTCCTTATGATGGAGAGGTATCTCTGGGCCCACTCGGTAATGCATCATCATAATGAGCTCAAAGTGACCAAGTGTTTGGTCACGGGATCATGCATTACGGTACGAGTAAAGTGACTTGCCGGTAACGAGATTGAACAAGGTATTGGGATGCCGACGATCGAATCTCGGACAAGTAACGTACCGATTGCCAAAGGGAATTGTATACGGGATTACTTGAATCCTCGACGTCGTGGTTCATCCGATGAGACCATCGAGGAATATGTGGGAGTCAACATGGGTATCCAGATCCCGCTGTTGCTTATTGACTGGAGAGCTGTCTCGGTCATGTCTGCATGATTCCCGAACCCGTAGGGTCTACACACTTAAGGTTCGGTGACGCTAGGGTTGTAGAGATATTAGTATGCGGTAACCTGAAAGTTGTTCGGAGTCCCGGATGAGATCCCGGATGTCACGAGGAGTTCCGGAATGGTCCGGAGGTGAAGAATTGTATATAGGAAGTCCAGTTTCGGCCACCGGGAAAGTTTTGAGGGTCACCGGTATTGTACCGGGACCACCGGAAGGGTCCCGGGGGTCCACCAGGTGGGGCCACCTATCCTGGAGGGCCACGTGGGCTGAAGAGGGAAGGGAATCAGCCCCTGGTGGGCTGGTGCGCCCCCCTTGGGCCTCCCCTGTACCTAGGGTTGGAAACCCTAGGGGTGGGGGCGCCCCACTTGACTTGGGGGGCAAGTCCCCCCTAGGCCGCCCCCCCCCCCTTGAGATGGGATCTCTAGGGGCCAACGCACCCCCTAGGCCCCCTATATAAAGAGGGGGAGAGGGAGGGCAGCCGCACCCTAGTCCCTGGCGCCTCCCTCTCCCCCGTACCATCTCTCCCTCTCGCTGAGCTTGGCAAAGCCCTGTCGAGATCACCGCTGCTTCCACCACCACGCTGTCGTGCTGCTGGATCTCCATCAACCTCTCCTTCCCCCTTGTTGGATTAAGAAGGAGGAGACGTCTTCCCCAACCGTACGTGTGTTGAACGCGGAGGTGTTGTCCGTTAAGCACTAGGATCATCGGTGATTTGGATCACGACGAGTACGACTTCCCCAACCCCGTTCTCTTGAACGCTTCCGCTCGCGATCTACAAGGGTATGTAGATGCACTCCTCTCTCTCGTTGCTAGATGACTCCATAGATTGATCTTGGTGAAGCGTAGAAATTTTTTTTTCTGCAACGTTCCCCAACAGTAATAGGTGACTATAACATGCAAGATCGGATCTAGAACATGGATATAATGGTGATAACATAAACGGTTCAGATCTGAAATCATGGCACCCGGACCCAAAGTGACAAGCATTGAGCATGGCAAAGTCATAGCAACATCAATCTCAGAACATAGTGGATACTAGGGATCAGGCCCTAACAAAACTAACTCGATTACATGATGAATCTCATCCAACTCCTCACCGACCAGCGAGCCTACAAAGGAATTACTCACTCCCGGTGGGGAGCATCATGGAATTGGTGATGGAGAAGTGTCGGTGATGACGAAGATCGAAGATCCCCCTCTCTGGAGCCCCAAACGACTCCAGATCTGGCCTCCCGATGAAGAACAGGAGATGGCGGCGGCTCCATCTCATGAAACACGATAATTCTTTCTCCCTGATTTTTTTCTAGAAAAATAGGATTTTATAGCGTTGGTTTCAGGTTCAGCGGGGCCACCAGGTGGGGACAACCCACCTGGGCGCGCCTGGAGGGGGTGGCGCGCCATGGTGGGTTGTGCCCACCTAGGTGCCCCCCTCCGGTGGTTCTTGGCTCCATAAATTCTATTTTATTGTATAAAAAATCCTCGCAAAGTTTCGTTCCATTCCGAGAACTCTTATTTCTGCACAAAAACAACAACATGGTAGTTCTGCTGAAAACAACATCAGTCCAGGTTAGTTTCATTCAAATCATGCAAATTAGAGTCCAAAACAAGAGGAAAGGCGTTAGGAAAAGTAGATACGACGGAGACGTATCACGGTCTACTTATCACGGGCACAATGACTATGTACTGATCATGCCATGAATAACAACATAACTATGCATTTTTTTATCAATTGCTCAATAGTAATTTGCTCACCCACCGTTTCTTATGATCTTGAGAGAGATCCCTCTAGTGAAAGCTATGGCCCGTAGGTCCATTTAAATCATATTACTAAAACCCTAAATACCTTGCTATAATTTATCTACTTTTATTTAGTTTTGCAATTTATATATCTCCTACTAGCAGAATAAATCCTTGCAATTAACGACTCCAAGGGATTGACAACCCTTTTGCCCGCGTAGGGTGCAAGGATTTGCTCTTGTGTGTGTATGTACTGCTAAAGGTCATTTGCGTGAATATCCTATTGGTTTGATAAACCTTGGTTCTTTACTGAGGGAAATACTTTATGCTACTGTACGACTTCACCCTTCCTCTTCGGGGAAATCCCAACGCATTTCACAAGTAGCGGTGCCTGATGGGCCCATAAGGCCACCCCACGCGGCCAGGGGGCCTGCGTGGCCAGGCCGCATGGAGGCCTCGTGGCTCCCCACTGGCACTTCTTCAGTCCTCCCATCTTCTTATTTTCCATAAAAAATAGCACAAAAATATCACCATGGCAATTCTGCTGAAAACAACGTCATTCTAGCTTAGTTTCATTCAAATCATATAAATTAGAGGGCAAAACAATGTCAAAAGAGGTTGAAAAACTAGATACGTATGACACGATCAGTATAACTTTGAACCATTTATATTGATGTTTCTGTTGGGGAACGTAGTAATTTCAAAAATTTCCTACGCACACGCAAGATCATGGTGATGGCATAGCAACGAGAGGGGAGAGTGTTGTCCACATACCCTCGTAGACCGTAAGAGGAAGCGTTAGCACAATGCAGTTGATGTAGTCGTACGTCTTCACGATCCGACCGATCCAAGCACCAAACGTACGGCACCTCCGAGTTCAGCACACGTTCAGCTTGATGACGATCCCCGGGCTTCGATCCAGCAAAGCTTCGGGGATGAGTTCCGTCAGCACGACGGCGTGGTGACGATGATGATGTTCTACCGGCGCAGGGTTTCGCCTAAACTCCGCGACGATATGACCGAGGTGGAATATGGTGGAGGGGGGCACCGCACACGGTTAAGGAATGATCCGTAGATCAACTTGTGTGTCATGGGGTGCCCCCCTGCCCCCGTATATAAAGGAGCAAGGGGGGAGGAGGCCGGCCCTAGGAGGGGGCGCGCCAAGTGTGGAGTCCTACTAGGACTCCCTAGTCCTAGTAGGATTCCACCTCCCTTGTTGGAGTAGGAGAAGGGGAAAGAGGGGGAGAGGAAGAAGGAAAGGGGGGCTGCGCCCCTTGTCCAATTCGGACCAGAGGGGGGGCGCAGGCCTCCTTCCTTTTGGCCTCTCTCCTCTATTCCCGTATGGCCCAATAAGGCCCATATACTCCCCGGCGAATTCCCGTAACTCTCCGGTACTCCGAAAAATACCCGAATCACTCGGAACCTTTCCGAACTCCGAATATAGTCATCCAATATATCGATCTTTACGTCTCGACCATTTCGAGACTCCTCGTCATGTCCCCTATCTCATCCGGGACTCCGAACTCATTCGGTACATCAAAACTCATAAACTCATAATATAACTGTCATCGAAACCTTAAGCGTGCGGACCCTACGGGTTCGAGAACTATGTAGCATAACCTAGAACTATTCTTGGTCAATAACCAATAGCGGAACCTAGATGCCCATATTGGCTCCTACATATTCTACGAAGATCTTTATCGGTCAAACCGCATAACAACATACTTTGTTCCCTTTGTCATCGGTATGTTACTTGCCCGAGATTCGACCGTCGGTATCCAATACCTAGTTCAATCTCGTTACCGGCAAGTCTCTTTACTCGTTATGTAATGCATCATTCCGTAACTAACTCATTAGCTACATTGCTTGCAAGGCTTATAGTGATGTGCATTACCGAGAGGGCCCAGAGATACCTCTCCGACAATCGGAGTGACAAAACCTAATCTCGAAATACGCCAACCCAACATGTACCTTTGGAGACACCTGTAATACTCCTTTATAATCACCCAGTTACGTTGTGACGTTTGGTAGCACCCAAAGTGTTCCTCCGGTAAACGGGAGTTGCATAATCTCATAGTTACAGGAACATGTATAAGTCATGAAGAAAGCAATAGCAACATACTAAACGATCAAGTGCTAGGCTAACGGAATGGGTCAAGTCAATCACATCATTCTCCTAATGATGTGATCCCGTTAATCAAATGACAACTCATGTCTATGGCTAGGAAACTTAACCATCTTTGATTCACGAGCTAGTCAAGTAGAGGCATACTAGTGACACTATATTTGTCTATGTATTCACACATGTATTATGTTTTCGGTTAATACAATTCTAGGATGAATAATAAACATTTATCATGAAATAAGGAAATAAATAATAACTTTATTATTGCCTCTAGGGCATATTTCCTTCAGTTTCTACAGAAATAACAACAATGAAACATATTAAAAAGGTACAAGAAGGGGAATTTTGGAAGGAAAAATATTTACCACTCTCTTCTCTACAACAATATTAACAATTCACGTAAGTTATTATGATGCATCTGTTGTAGCATGCTCAATTGCATGCGCGACTTTGCATCTTGTGCACTTATTTTTATCATTAATATTTTTGAGATCATGCCACATATGGTAGGGTGTGTTGTTGGTTTATGAGGAGAGATATGTTCTCATAAGTCTCATTGCATGACATTATATACTTTACTGTTGTTAATGTACTCGTGTATTAACCAGTTGCAATCCTGGTTTCACAACAATAGTACGTCCCAAGACATGGAGCCGGTGGAAATTGTCGCGAAGAGTCTAAAGTGTCTTACTAGGAATTTTCTTTCTCGATTTGAGTGGCCAACATGTAAAAGGTTATATGTTGTTCGATTTAGTTTCTTATGTGGCATTCATATGTTTTATCTTGTCACTCATGTTGTTATTATATTGTAACAATTTGCTACCTAGCACTGCCCTACCTTAGTTATGACATTGTAATTACCCACAAATAAATTACGATAGTGATCGTGCATCTATTATGCAAAGATCGAGACTAATAAATCTTATTATCTAAGTAAAAAACATGTTTGTATAGTAAAAAATCAAATGCACGAGAATCTTTTCAAACATTTTGCACATGGCATAAATCAGATTTACTTATTCAGTTATTCATGATTTATGTGTAGTAATTACATGAAAATGTGTGTGCCATCATTATATTGTTTTTTAGAGGTTGATATCGACCCCCAATGCCCAAGCGGTTAGTGTAAAGGCTGCCCTGGAATTGTATGGCACGTCCACTGGCCAAACCTTGAACTATAATAAATTCTCTATATTTTTTGGTCCTGCCTGCCCGGTGACGATACAGGAGCAAGTAAGAGATGTGTTGGGAGTTACAAGTCTGGTATTCGAGGAAAAATATCTGGGCCTTCCAACACCAGAAGGACGTATGTCTAAAGGATGGTTTCAGAACTTGCAAACAAGTCTCACAAAGCGATTGATTTAGTGGGTTGATGGACTCCTTGCCCAGCCAAGTAGAGAGGTTTTAATCAGGTTAGTGGCACAGGCCTTGCCGACATACATTATGGGTGTCTTCAAGTCACCATACTCAGTGTGCGATGATCTCACAAGAATGGTTAGGAACTTTTATTGGGGTTCTAAGAAAGGAAGAAGGAAGGTCCACTGGAGAGGTTGGGACTATCTATTACAGCCCAAGGCTAAAGGAGGTGCAGGATTCCGTGACTTTCGATTATTCAATCAAGCACTGTTGGCACGCCAAGCCTGGAGGTTGCTATCCAAACCAGATAGCTTATGCGCCCAAGTGCTAAAGGCTAGATATTATCCTCAAGGTAATCTAGTAGATATGGTCTTCTCAGGCAATGCTTCCTCATCATGGCAAGCTATTAGTCACGGTCTAGATCTTTTGAAGAAAGGTCTAATATGGAGGGTTGGGAATGGAAAGAGTATTAGAGTGTGGAGAGATAATTGGATACCGAGGCCTTACTCATACAAACCTGTGTCTATCCAAGGCCGGTGTCGTATCCACTTTGTGACGGACCTGCTGAACGACAATAGCTCGTGGAACGTGGAACTGCTGTAGCAATACTTCATACCAGCTGATGTTGACGAGATTTTGAAGATACGGGCGTCACCGAGACTTAGGGAAGATGTTATTTCATGGGGCCCGGGGAGGCTAGGAGTTTTCACAGTGAAATCAGCTTATGCCATGGCTTTTGACGAAATTCACAGGGGGTCCTCGGAAGCATCAAGCAGTTCGCCGGATGGTAGCAGGACATGCTGGAAGTTTATATGGAAGTGCAATGTGTTGGAAATATGCCCTAGAGGCAATAATGAAAGGATTATTATTATATTTCCTTGTTCATGATAATTGTCTTTTATTCATGCTATAATTGTATTATCCGGAAATCGTAATACACGTGTGAATACATAGACCACAATATGTCCCTAGTGAGCCTCTAGTTGACTAGCTCGTTGATCAACAGATAGTCATGGTTTCCTGACTATGGACATTGGATGTCATTGATAACGGGATCACATCATTAGGAGAATGATGTGATGGACAAGACCCAATCCTGAGCATAGCACAAGATCGTGTAGTTCGTTTTACTAGAGCTTTTCCAATGTCAAGTATCTTTTCCTTAGACCATGAGATCGTTTAACTCCCGGATACCGTAGGAGTGCTTTGGGTGTACCAAACGTCACAACGTAACTGGGTGGCTATAAAGGTGCACTATAGGTATCTCCGAAAGTGTCTGTTGGGTTGACACGGATCGAGACTGGGATTTGTCACTCCGTATGACGGAGAGGTATCTCTGGGCCCACTTGGTAATGCATCATCATAATGAGCTCAAAGTGGCCGAGTGTCTGGTCACGGGATCATGCATTACGGTACGAGTAAAGTGACTTGCCGGTAACGAGATTGAACAAGGTATTGGGATACCGACGATTGAATCTCGGGCAAGTAACGTACTGATTGACAAAGGGAATTGTATGCGGGGTTGCTTAAATCCTCGACATCGTGGTTCATTCGATGAGATCATCGACGAGTATGTGGGAGCCAACATGGGTATCCAGATCCCAATGTTGGTTATTGACCGGAGAGCCGTCTCGGTCATGTCTACATGTCTCCCAAACCCGTAGGGTCTACACACTTAAGGTTCGGTGATGCTAGGGTTGTATGAATATGAGTATGCAGCAAACTGAAAGTTGTTTGGAATCCCGGATGAGATCCCGGATGTCACGAGGAGTTCCGGAATGGTCCGGAGGTAAAGAATTATATATGGGAAGTCGAGTTTCGGCCATCGGGAAAGTTTTGGGGGGTCACCGGTATTGTACCGGGACCACCGGAAGGGTCCCGGGGGTCCACCGGGTGGGGCCACCCATCCCGGAGGGCCCCATGGGATGAAGTGGGAGGGGAACCAGCCCCTGGTGGGCTGGTGCGCCCCCCTGGGCCCCCCTCTGCGCCTAGGGTTGGGAACCCTAGGGGAGGGGGCGCCTCCACTTGCCTTGGGGGGCAAGTCTCCCCCCTTGGCCGCCACCCCCCCAGGAGATCCCATCTCCTAGGGCCGGCGCCCCCCCTGGGGTCCCTATATAAAGAGGGGGGTGGGAGGGCAGCCGCACCCTGACATCTGGCCCCTCCCTACCCCCGTTGCTACACCTCCTCCTCCCGTAGTCGCTTGGCGAAGCCCTGACGGAACCCTGCTGCATCCACCACCACGCTGTCGTGCTGCTGGATCTTCATCAACCTCTCCTTTCCCCTTGCTGGATGAAGAAGGAGGAGATGTCACGCTGACCGTACGTGTGTTGAATGCGGAGGTGCCATCCGTTCGGCGCTAGGGTCTCCGGTAATTTGGATCACGACGAGTACGACTCCCTCAACCCCGTTCTCTTGAACGCTTCCGCTCGCGATCTACAAGGGTATGTAGATGCACTCCTCTCTCTCGTTGCTAGATGAACTCATAGATTGATCTTGGTGAACGTAGGAAATTTTTCATTTTATGCAACGTTCCCCAACAGTGGCATCATGAGCTAGGTCTATGCGTAGTTCTCTATTGCACGAGTAGAACACACATCTGTTGTGGCGTAGATGTTGTCAACTTTCTTGCCACTACTAGTCTTATTTTTCTTCAGTGGTATTGTGGGATGAAGCGGCCTGGACCGACCTTACACGTACGCTTACGTGAGACAGGTTCCACCGACTGACATGCACTAGTTGCATAAGGTGGCTAGCGGGTGTCTGTCTCTCCCACTTTAGTTGGAGCGGATTCGATGAAAAGGGTCCTTATGAAGGGTAAATAGAAGTTGACAAATCATGTTGTGGTTATTCGTAGGTAAGAAAACGTTCTTGCTAAAACCCTATTGCAGCCACGTAAAAGATGCAACAACAATTAGAGGACGTCTAACTTGTTTTTGCAGCAATTGCTTTGTGATATGATATGGCCAAAAGTTGTGATGAATGATGAGTGATATATTGTGATGTATGAGATCATGTTCTTGTAATAGGAATCACGACTTGCATGTCGATGAGTATGACAACCGGCAGGAGCCATAGGAGTTGTCTTAATTATTGTATGACCTGCGTGTCAATGATTTAACGCCATGTAATTACTTTACTTTATTGCTAAACCATTAGCCATAGTAGTAGAAGTAATAGTTGGTGAGCAACTTCATCGAGACATGATGATGGAGATCATGATGATGGAGATCATGGTGTCATGCTGGTGATGAAGATGATCATGGAGCCCCGAAGATGGAGATCAAAGGAGCTATATGATATTGGCCATATCAGGCCAACTCCACTGCGCGACCCCAAACGGATGTCCGTTTTGTCCGGATTCTGTCCGTTTGGGTAGCGATTTGGGGTCGTGTCCGGGCCTGTCCTGGGATGCGGTGGCCGTGCGCCGAGCGCGTGGCCGCATCCATTTGCCCCATCCTGTCCGTCAGGGCCAAAAATGCCCAAATTGCATCAAAACTAGTTTCCAACCCAAATATTTGTCTGAAAATTAAAATAGTTTTGCAACTCAACTGAAATTGTCTTTAATAAAATAGTTTTACAACCAAATCGAAATTGTCTTGACTGAACCTAAATTGGACCAATACATCTATTGGTTGCCAATGTGATCCCAGACGTGCTCAACCAAGTCATTTTGAAGATTCAAATGAGTGTGCCAATCACGCATCTCACGGTGGAATTGGACAAACTGTTCAAATGTGGTCGGGTCTTGGTGCAGGGGCTCAATATTTTCACCTTGATAATCAAATCCTTGGTCGAAGATACTCTCATCACGCTCGTCCTCGACGATCATGTTGTGCATAATCACACAAGCAGTCATCACCTCCCAAAGCTTCCTTTCATCCCATGACAGTGCAGGGTTTTGAACGATACCCCACCGGGATTGAAGCACACCAAAAGCACGTTCTACATCCTTTCTAACACTCTCTTGCATTTGGGCAAATCTCTTTCTCTTCTCACCTTGGGGTTTCGAGATTGTCTTCACAAAAGTTGACCATTGAGGATATATACCATCTGCTAGATAGTATCCCTTGTTGTACTGGTGGCCGTTGATCTCAAAGTTGATAGGTGGGGAGTGGCCTTCTGCAAGCCTTGCGAAGACTGGAGAGCGTTGCAGCATGTTGATATCATTGTGTGAACCTGCCATGCCGAAAAAAGAATGCCATATCCAAAGATCTTGCGATGCCACCGCTTCTAATATGACAGTGCACCCGTTAACATGTCCCTTGTACTGGCCCTGCCAAGCAAATGGACAGGTCTTCCACTCCCAATGCATACAATCTATGCTGCCAAGCATGCCTGGAAAGCCTCTAGCTGCGTTGGTCGCCAACAATCTCTCTGTATCAGCGGCAGTTGGCTGTCTCAAGTACTCTGGGCCAAACACCTCGATCACGGCCTGGCAAAACTTGTACATTGACATCAGACATGTTGTCTCACTCATACGCACATACTCGTCCACCAGATCGCCTGGAATACCATATGCAAGCATGCGGATGGCCACGGTGCATTTCTGATAAGAGGAGAACCCAAGCTTGCCAAGGGCATCCGCCTTGCACTCGAAGTATGGGTCATGAGCAACCACTCCCTCTCGGATACGATTGAACACATGCCTTGGCATACGAAAACGGCGACGAAATTTATCCTGCTTGAAGAGCGGGGTGTTGGCAAAGTAATCGGCATAAAGCAGGGCGTGGCCTCTCTCCCTGTTGCGGTTCAGGTTGGGAGCACGGCCAGGGAGTGACCCCCTGTACCGAGGAAGCTGCCGTTGAATATGGTCGTGAACAACCAGTGCAGCCACCACAAGATCTTCATCATCCGACGACGAATCGTCCGACGAACAAAGGAAGTGATGAAAGAAAAACTCGTCTCCACTGTCCATAACTTTGATGGCAAAAAGTCGAACACCTTCCGGTCGTGGTGGCGAAGAGGCCGCGATGATCACTCGATGCAGCAGGGATGGTTGCCAGCCAGCTACTGGCCGCTCTGGAGATCTCGTCGGAATCCGCCTTGAAGAGCGGTCACCGGCGGTCGTGTCCCCTCCGCCACCGGCAAGGACGGCAACGGCCAAACCTCCCCCAATAGACGACCAAAACTACGGCGAAAGCGCGGGCGTGGTGGCGGCCATGTCGAGACGTAGTTTGGTATGGACGGCGCGGGGCTGCGCGGTGAGGAGGTGGCCGGAGAATAGAGGCGGCGCCGGCGGCGGGCGGGGCGGGGAGAGAGGGTGAAGCGTTGGGAGCGGAGGGACTGCTAGTGTCCCCGACAGGCGGGCCACGGGGGGGACAAGGGCGTGCGTCGCGGCCGTCCGCGCGCTTCCGTTTCACCCCAAACCGAGCGCAAGTTTGGGCCGGGGATGGGTCGAAAACGGATGGAATCCGGACATTTGTCCGTTTGAGGCCGCGCGCTGGGCCGCCTCTTTTGTCCCTTTTACCCCAAACGGACGGGGCCGGACAGGATAGGGTCGCGCGGTGGAGTTGGCCTCATGTCAGTACTATATAATTGCATGTGATGTTTATTATGTTTATGCATCTTGTTACTTAGAACAACAGTAGTAAATAAGATGATCCCTTATAATAATTTCAAGAAAGTGTTCCCCCTAACTGTGCGCCGTTGCTAAAGTTCGTCGTTTCGAAGCACCACGTGATGATCGGATGTGATAGATTCTTACGTTCACATATAACGGGTGTAAGACAGTTTTACACATGCAAAAACACTTAGGGTTAACTTGACGAGCCTAGCATGTACAGACATGGCCTCGGAACATAGAGGCCGAAAGGTCGAACATGAGTCGTATGGAAGATACGATCAACATGGAGATGTTCACCGATGATGACTAGTCCGTCTCACGTGATGATCGGACACGGCCTAGTCGACTCGGATCATGTAACACTTAGATGACTAGAGGGATGTCAAATCTAAGTGGGAGTTTATTAAATAATTGGATTAGATGAACTTAATTATCATGAACTTAGTCTAAAATCTTTGCAAAAAATGTCTTGTTGATCAAATGGCCAACGCTCATGTCAACATGAACTTCAACACGTTCCTAGAGAAAACCAAGCTGAAAGATGATGGAAGCAACTATATGGACTGGGTCCGGAACCTGAGGATCATCCTCATAGCTGCCAAGAAAGTATATGTCCTAGAAGGACCGCTAGGTGAAGCACCCATCCCAGAGAACCAAGACGTTATGAACTCTTGGCAGTCACGTGCTGATGATTACTCCCTCGTTCAGTGCGGCATGCTTTACAGCTTAGAACCGGGGCTCCAAAAGCGTTTTGAGCAACACGGAGCATATGAGATGTTCGAGGAGCTGAAAATGGTTTTCCAAGCTCATGCCCCGGGTCGAGAGATATGAAGTCTCCGACAAGTTCTATAGTTGTAAGATGGAGGAAAATAGTTCTGTCAATGAGCACATACTCAAAATGTCTGGGTTGCACAACCGCCTGTCCCAGCTAGACATTAACCTCCCGGACGAGGCAGACATTGACAGAATCCTTCAGTCGCTCCCACCGAGCTACAAGAGCTTTGTGATGAACTACAATATGCAGGGGATGGTGAAAACTATTCCTGAAGTATTTTCAATGCTGAAGTCGGCAGAGGTAGAAATCAAGAAAGAACATCAAGTGTTGATGGTCAATAAAACCACCAAGTTCAAGAAGGGCAAGGGTAAGAAGAACTTCAAGAAGGACGGCAAGGATGTTGCCGCGCCCGGTAAGCCAGTTGCAGGGAAGAAATCAAAGAATGGACCCAAGCCTGAGACTGGGTGCTTTTATTGCAAAGGGAAGGGTCACTGGAAGCGGAACTGCCCCAAATACTTAGCAGACAAGAAGGCCGGCAACACTAAAGGTATATTTGATATACATGTAATTAATGTGTACCTTACCAGTACTCGTAGTAACTCCTGGGTATTTGATACCGGTGCCGTTGCTCATATTTGTAACTCACAGCAGGAGATGCGGAATAAGCGGAGACTGGCGAAGGACGAGGTGACGATGCGCGTCGGGAATGGTTCCAAGGTCGATGTGATCGTCGTCGGCACGCTACCTCTACATTTACCTACGGGATTAGTTTTAAACCCCAATAATTGTTATTTAGTGCCAAGTTTGAGCATGAACATTGTATCTGGATCTCGTTTAATGCGAGATGGCTACTCATTTAAATCCGAGAATAATGGTTGTTCTATTTATATGAGAGATATGTTTTATGGTCATGCCCCGATGGTCAATGGTTTATTTTTGATGAATCTCGAACGTAATGTTACACATATTCATAGTGTGAATACCAAAAGATGTAAAGTTGATAACGATAGTCCCACATACTTGTGGCACTGTCGCCTTGGTCACATTGGTGTCAAGCGCATGAAGAAGCTCCATGCTGATGGACTTTTAGAGTCTCTCGATTATGAATCATTTGACACATGCGAACCATGCCTCATGGGCAAAATGACCAAGACTCCGTTCTCCGGAACAATGGAGCGAGCGACCAACTTATTGGAAATCATACATACTGATGTGTGTGGTCCAATGAGCGTTGAGGCTCGCAGAGGATATCGTTATGTTCTCACTCTCACTGATGACTTGAGTAGACATGGGTATGTCTACTTGATGAAACACAAGTCTGAGACCTTTCAAAAGTTCAAGGAATTTCAGAATGAGGTAGAGAATCAACGTGATCGAAAAATAAAGTTCTTACGATCAGATCGTGGAGGAGAATATTTAAGTCACAAATTTGGTACGCACTTAAGAAAATGTGGAATCGTTTCACAACTCACGCCGCCTGGAACACCTCAGCGTAATGGTGTGTTCGAACGTCATAATCGCACTCTATTGGATATGGTGCGATCTATGATGTCTCTTACCAATTTACCGCTATCATTTTGGGGATATGGTCTAGAGACAACTACATTCACTTTAAATAGGGCTCCGTCTAAATCTGTTGAGACGACACCGTATGAATTATGGTTTGGGAAGAAACCTAAGCTGTCGTTTCTAAAAGTTTGGGGATGCGATGCTTATGTCAAGAAACTTCAACCTGAAAATCTCGAACCCAAGTCGAAAAAATGCGTCTTCATAGGATACCCTAAGGAAACCATTGGGTATACCTTCTACCTTAGATCCGAAGGCAAGATCTTTGTTGCCAAGAACGGATCCTTTCTGGAAAAGGAGTTTCTCTCGAAAGGAGTAAGTGGGAGGAAAGTAGAACTCGATGAAGTACTACCTCTTGAACCGGAAGGTAGTGTAGCTCAGGGAAATGTTCCTGTGGTGCCTACACCAACTGGAGAGGAAATTAATGATGATGATCAAGGTACTTCGGATCAAGTTGCTACTGAACTTCGTAGGTCCACAAGGACACGTTCCACACCAGAGTGGTATGGCAACCCTGTCCTGGAAATAATGTTGTTAGACAACGGTGAACCTTCGAACTATGAAGAAGCGATGGCGGGCCCAGATTCCAACAAATGGCTTGAAGCCATGCAATCCGAGATAGAATCCATGTATGAAAACAAAGTATGGACTTTGACAGACTTGCCCGATGATCGGCGAGCGATAGAAAACAAATGGATCTTTAAGAAGAAGACGGACACGGATGGTAATATTACCATCTATAAAGCTCGACTTGTCGCTAAGGGTTATCGGCAAGTTCAAGGGGTTGACTACGATGAGACTTTCTCTCCCGTAGCGAAGCTGAAGTCCGTCCGAATCATGTTAACAATTGCCGCATACTATGATTATGAGATATGGCAGATGGGTGTCGAAACGGCATTACTTAACAGTTATCTTAAGGAAGAACTGTATATGATGCAGCCGGAGGGTTTTGTCGATCCTAAGAATGCTAACAAGGTATGCAAGCTCCAGCGATCCATTTATGGGCTGGTGCAAGCATCTCGGAGTTGGAACATTCGCTTTGATGAGATGATCAAAGCGTTTGGGTTTATGCAGACTTATGGAGAAGCCTGCGTTTACAAGAAAGTGAGTGGGAGCTCTGTAGCATTTCTCATATTATATGTAGATGACATACTGTTGATGGGAAATGATATAGAACTTTTGGACAACATTAAGACCTACTTGAATAAGTGTTTTTCAATGAAGGACCTTGGAGAAGCTGCTTACATATTAGGCATCAAGATCTATAGGGATAGGTCGAGATGCCTCATAGGTCTTTCACAAAGCACATACCTTGATAAGATATTGAAGAAGTTCAAAATGGATCAGTCCAAGAAAGGGTTCTTGCCTATATTGCAAGGTGTGAGATTGAGCTCGGCTCAATGCCCGACCACGGCAAAAGATAAATAAGAGATGAGTGGCATCCCCTATGCCTCAGCCATAGGATCTATTATGTATGTCATGTTGTGTACCAGACCTGATGTAAACCTTGTCGTAAGTTTGGTAGGAAGGTACCAAAGTAACCCCGGCAAGGAAGACTGGACAGCGGTCAAGAATATCCTGAAGTACCTAAAAAGGACAAAGGACATGTTTCTCGTTTATGGAGGTGACGAAGAGCTCGTCGTAAAGGGTTACGTCGACGCAAGCTTCGACACAGATCTGGATGACTATAAGTCACAAACCGGATACGTGTATATGTTGAATCGTGGAGCAGTAAGCTGGTGCAGTTGCAAGCAGAGCGTCGTGGCGGGATCTACATGTGAAGCGGAGTACATGGCAGCCTCGGAGGCAGCGCATGAAGCAATATGGATGAAGGAGTTCATCATCGACCTAGTAGTCATACCCAATGCGTCGGGGCCAATCACTCTCTTCTGTGACAACACTGGAGCTATTGCCCTTGCCAAGGAGCCCAGGTTTCACAAGAAGACCAGGCACATCAAGAGTCGTTTCAACTCCATCCGTGAAAATGTTCAAGATGGAGACATAGATATTTGCAAAGTACATACGGATCTGAATGTCGCAGATCCGTTGACTAAACCTCTTCCGCGAGCAAAACATGATCAACACCAGAACTCTATGGGTGTTCCATTCATCACAATGTAACTAGATTATTGACTCTAGTGCAAGTGGGAGACTGTTGGAAATATGCCCTAGAGGCAATAATAAAAGGATTATTATTATATTTCCTTGTTCATGATAATTGTCTTTTATTCATGCTATAATTGTATTATCCGGAAATCGTAATACACGTTTGAATACATAGACCACAATATGTCCCTAGTGAGCCTCTAGTTGACTAGCTCGTTGATCAACAGATAGTCATGGTTTCCTGACTATGGACATTGGATGTCATTGATAACGGGATCACATCATTAGGAGAATGATGTGATGGACAAGACCCAATCCTGATCATAGCACAAGATCGTGTAGTTCGTTTTGCTAGAGCTTTTCCAATGTCAAGTATCTTTTCCTTAGACCATGAGATCGTGTAACTCCCGGATACCGTAGGAGTGCTTTGGGTGTACCAAATGTCACAATGTAACTGGGTGGCTATAAAGGTGCACTACAGGTATCTCCGAAAGTGTCTGTTGGGTTGACACGGATCGAGACTGGGATTTGTCACTCCGTATGACGGAGAGGTATCTCTGGGCCCACTCGGTAATGCATCATCATAATGAGCTCAAAGTGACCGAGTGTCTGGTCACGGGATCATGCATTACGGTACGAGTAAAGTGACTTGCCTGTAACGAGATTGAACAAGGTATTGGGATACCGACGATCGAATCTCGGGCAAGTAACGTACCGATTGACAAAGGGAATTGTATACGGGGTTGCTTAAATCCTCGACATCGTGGTTCATCCGATGAGATCATCGAGGAGTATGTGGGAGCCAACACGGGTATCCAGATCCCGCTGTTGGTTATTGACCGGAGAGCCGTCTCGGTCATGTCTACATGTCTCCCGAACCCGTAGGGTCTACACACTTAAGGTTCAGTGACGCTAGGGTTGTATGAATATGAGTATGCAGCAAACCGAAAGTTGTTCGGAGTCCCGGATGAGATCCCAGATGTCACGAGGAGTTCCGGAATGGTTCGGAGGTAAAGAATTATATATGAGAAGTCGAGTTTCGGCCATCGGGAAAGTTTCGGGGGGTCACCGGTATTGTACTGGGACCACCGGAAGGGTCCCGGGGGTCCATCGGGTGGGGCCACCCATCCCGGAGGGCCCCATGGGCTGAAGTGGGAGGGGAACCAGCCCCTGGTGGGCTGGTGCGCCCCCCCCCTGGGCCCCCCTCTGCGCCTAGGGTTGGGAACCCTAGGGGAGGGGGCGCCTCCACTTGCCTTGGGGGGCAAGTCTCCCCCCTTGGCCGCCGCCCCCCTAGGAGATCCCATCTCCTAGGGCCGGCGCCCCCCCCCCCCCCCCCCGGGGTCCCTATATAAAGAGGGGGGTGGGAGAGCAGCCGCACCCTGACATCTGGCGCCTCCCTACCCCCCTTGCTACACCTCCTCCTCCCGTAGTCGCTTGGCGAAGCCCTGCCGGAACCCTGCTGCATCCACCACCACGCCACCGTGCTGCTGGATCTTCATCAACCTCTCCTTTCCCGTTGCTGGATCAAGAAGGAGGAGACGTCACGCTGACCATACATGTGTTGAACGCGGAGGTACCGTCCGTTCGGCGCTAGGATCTCTGGTGATTTGGATCACGACGAGTACGACTCCCTCAACCCCGTTCTCTTGAACGCTTCCGCTCGCGATCTACAAGGGTATGTACATGCACTCCTCTCTCTCTCGTTGCTAGATGAACTCATAGATTGATCTTGGTGAACGTAGGAAATTTTTTATTTTATGCAACGTTCCCCAACACAATGTTCCCCCCACTGTACGTAATTTTGCCTGGAGACTGTCGATTGATTCTCTTCCGACGTGGAAAAATAAGCATAAGATTGGTCTCGAAACATCTAGCAGATGTCCTGTTTGTGGCATGGAAGAGGAAGATAATTATCACCCGTTTCTGAGATGTGAACTTTATCTAGCCATGTCCAAGGTGTGGTGTATACCAGCAATTGAATCGCTGCTACCTTTTGGGAACGAGTGGCTACTCCAGGCCCTTGCTCCCCTTAATGACATTCAGAGAAGCATGTTGGTGCTAATCTTCTGGAGAAGCTGGTACGTGAGGAACGAGATAACACATTACAAACCACCACCGCCCATGGTCGTCTCAGTAAAATTTCTACAGGACTATTTGGATGTCTTGTTCTGTATCAAATTCAATTCCCACATGGACCCGGTTAAAGGGAAGTACAGCATAAACTTTGACCAAGGCGCTGTATTGCATGCATGTGCTCCTGTCCTTGAAACGTCATGGAAACCGCCCCAACAAGGTTGGGCAAAGCTTAATACGGACGGGTCTTACTCATCGGATGGTGGCGCGGGAGCTGGGATGATTCTACATAATGTTGATGGTTCTGTTGTGTTTTCATCCTGCAGATCTTTGTTCTCGTGTAGAGACGCCCTAGAAGCTGAGTTGTGTGCATGTATGGAAGGATTATCATTCGCAATTCAACGATCGGATCTTCCGATTGAAGTTGAGATGGACTTGAGTACGGCGGTGCAGATGATTTCCTGTGGCGAGATGGACCGCTCAATTTATGCTTCCTTGGTTGGTGAAATTAAATTCCTGTTAAGTCTTGTATTACTCATGTCCCTCGCTGTCAAAATAAAGCGAGTGATGGTCTAGCTAATTTTGCTAGAATAGAGGGCCGGACTATGACTTGGATTGGTTCGGGGCCTGAGGATGTTTTGAAGTTTGTCCTAGATGATTGTAAGGACCTGATAAGTGAGTAATACAAGTATTATTCCCGCAAAAAAAAAATATCGACCCCCATCACATTTCAAACAACCGATTGCCACAAGTCCTTAAAAAGAAAGGGTGTCATGCCAAAAAAGAAACAACGAAGCCATTTAACAAGACCCTATTGAGTAAATCATCCCTCATAGCCAAATGTCAAATCCGATGACTGTAACTAGAGATTAATTTGCAGAGATGCTAATGTTGGTTATTTTGTTATGTTACATCGATCATGAGAAATAAGTGAATTCATGTAGTGTTTGACACTTATATCACTGATGGTAAGACCTGGGGACCCTCATATTAGTGGGTATTATTCTTATTAAGTCAAGAAAGAAGATATGCAGGTGTATTTCTGTAGAAACAAATATAGAGATGCACAACTGTTGTCTAAATATAAGCGATGTTAGTTTACAGGGCGACAAATGTTGGTTCTTTGGTCATCTAACGACGAGCATGGGAAACAAGTGAATTCCAGTGATAGCAGCTCGAAACGGCGGTAATGCCTTCTGTTGCTGCTCTGAAGATGCCACCTATAGGAACCCGCATAGTTCTTCGTAATTTCTATAAAGTAAAAACTAAAGATATGCAAATATATGTTTATTTCTAGACTATTAGAAGCAAATATGCAAGTGTACTACTGATGTCTAAGGAGTCTTGCTACACACACGATGCAGTTGGACGATGCACAGACGATGGATTAAATCTGGCCGGACAAACGTTGATTGAGAAGGGCGTCGGCCGCTGGATTTACGTGTCGTGCATAGATCGGTCACTTGTGTCGTGCATGGAGCAATTTCGATGTCTAAGATAAGTGATGGTGCATACCAATAATAGATACATCATGGGGAAATGCAATGCAGGAATGTACACACAGTATAAGGATAAGGAGCCATGGCATGACAACAAGGGGGGAAATGATTACACAGTTTCAGAGCAGGCCAGTTAGCTAGCTCGCTAACTAGGTAAACAAATCAGGAAAAAAACTACCATATCGATCTCAAGAAAAGATATATATGAATGGCATGTCCCTGTTGATGGTACTACATTAATGTGCAAGTTTTCCACACACCCATGCAAGTGCAACATGCACAAGATACATAGCAGCCCACCAAACAAGCATCCATCATCATCACCACACCATTCTTGTCTGTAAACACAACTCATGGCCTAGTCGATGTAACATGCATGCCACGTCTACACCTAATGCATCATCTATCCTGCCACTTTGCTTTCTGGCGGTACTACGCACCAAGAAAATTTCAGTTTCCATTGCTATTGTCGCAATGCACTTATCGATCACATGGTTCACGCGCACCCACTGTGGCTGGCGCTGCCTCGTTTGCTTCAAACGGTTTCGGCGGCGGCGGCAGTGAGGCTCTTGTGCAAGCTCTCGCCGTCGTCACGGGCGCCGGGGAGGGTGGTGTCCTCGTCCTGATCATCGTCGGCTTTCTTCTTGATCTTGGTGTACTCGCCGTAGAGGTAGGAGGAAAGGCCCCAGACGCAGAGCGCGGTAGCGACGGCCTTCTCGGCGCCGAACGGGTCGCCGAACACCACGACGCCCCCAATGACATTGGCCGTGAGCACCGCCGCCATGCACACGCCGCTGTGGAGCGACGACGTCAGGTAGATCACGCCGGCGGTGCCCATGAAGCACGCCTGCCATGTCACGACCAACGTTGCCACCACGACCCAGTAAACGGCCGTGGACCCCTTCCAGTGGGCCACGTCGTTGGCGAAGCCGCCGGTCGCCGCGAGCCCGATCGCTGCCAGGACGGACGCCATGGCCTGCATCACTGCCTGCACCTCCACCGCCAGGATGAACCCGCCGGAGACCGCCTCCCGGTACAGCAGCTCCATGACCGGCAGGTATGCAGAGAAGAGCCCTGCGGCGCCGAGCGTGACGACGAAGCCGATGATGTACCCCTTCCGGTCCGGGCTCTCGCCGGCGTCGCCCGACCGGAGGGCGAGGAGCACGGAGCAGAGCGTCATGAGCACGACGGCGTTGAGGTTGACGAAGGTGAGCGGGTGGCGGACGATGGCGACGGCGAGGACGAGCGTGAAGGCGAGCTGCGTGGAGAGCAGCAGCGACGAGGTGGACACGGGCAGGAGCGAGGAGCTGTAGGAGAAGAGAAGGTTGTTGACGCCCATGAGCCCGCCGATGACGAGGCACACGGCCAGGAACCGCCGCGAGAACCAAAGAAACGGCCGCGGCACGGAGGCGGGGCGGCCGGCGAGGAGCACCGCGACCACCAGCGTCGGGAACCCCGCCGACTGCACCAGCGTGACCACCCACTTGTTCTGCCCGCCGTGCGCGAAGTAGAACCGGGACAGCAGGCTCGAGGCCACCGACCCGACCAGCAGCGCCGCGTAGTTCACCATCAGGAGCACCGCCGACCTGCGGCGCCGCGGCGGCACCGGAGCCGAGGAGATCGCCATTGCCGCGCGCTCTATCGACGCCGTCGTCAAAGGGAGTGAGTAGTAGGCAACAATCGATGGCGACGGAGATGGAGATGGGCGTCGCGGTTTGTGTGTAGGCGGCATGTATGTATATCGGGTAGCAGCGGGGCGATTTTGTGGTTGGCGACCGGAGGCAAGGAGATAAAGGATGCTCATTGCGTAGTGTGTGGAGAATTCAGGGAAGGTTTTTCACGGCGCGGCCTCTTCCGTTTCTCTGCTTTCCTTGGTGGCTGGATGTGAAAAAGTAGGCGTCAGTTATCATACGTTACTAGTGTTATTTTGGCACTAACTGATCACGGCAAAACTGGGAAATTACTCATGTGAACAGATGATTACAAGATAGAGATATCTAGATCATGAAGGGGTAACCATGGACGAGACTTGCGTGCGCCCATTTGTGCTTCCGCTTACGTGGGTTGATTCGATTGGAACAAAATAAGACTCGGACCCACCTCGTTAAAATCAGGGGATGATTATATTAGGAAGGAAAGGGGGGGGGGGGGGGGGGGGGACAGCGGTAGGATGAAGTGGGAACACGGATGGTAGCATGGGGAGGGAGCAAGCAAGCCGGATCTGGGTAACCATCACCTAGAAATATATATTATTTCGAGAAGACCAGGAAATGATTAATGTGCTCTTATTCTTCAAAATAATAATTTTTTAATGGGTTCTTTTGCATGTACTGTTTTCAAAATAATAATTTTATTTCGAAATGCATGATGCATTCATTCAGTGATCAAAGCTTGGAACAAAATCTTTTTGTTTTTTGAAGTTAGCTTGGAACCAAATCGATCGATATCTTGCAGTGTATAGCTTAGCTTTTTAACTTATTTGATTGATGGATTGATTGTTGGTCCATGGGGGCAGAAAATCCATATTATTGATCATGAATCAGTTAATGCAGAACAATCGTGTGAAACTGTGCAAGAATATATATGTGGCTGATGGATCGGATCCATTCTACGGCGTGAAAAACGGATTGTTTCAGATTGGGATCGTTGAGAATGTGCTTGGGTCGTTTAAGGAAATAAAACGAATGCAATGGGATTGGAATCCTACCTATCCAGGATTGCCCCGCATCCATTCATAGAGCTGTGGTTATGGGTTAACATACAAAGGGGAATTATTGGCGGCTCGATGGCCTAACGTCCACATGCTGTGTTCTGCGGCTGTGTGCATGTGCTCACACACTAGGCCGGAAAACTACAATTCCTTTCTCTCAAAGAGGTGCCTAAAGATAGAAACTCAAACCTTATCTCAATTATCTGCACTGTCACACATAAGCCATATACTATAAGGGTATCCATACCACCATTGTGTATATTTAGGGCATCTCCAGCACGCCTCATCAGAATCGCCCCTATATGTCAAGATCGAACGGTCCGCACACTTTTAGACCTCCCGCATTGATGCCCGGCTAACTGGCACACTACATGAGAAGTCTACTCTGGCTTTAAAGCACCAACCTCCCCTCCCCAATCGCTATGCACCCCCCCCCCCCCCCCCCCCCCCCCCCCCCCCCCCCACAATCGCAGAAGCAGCACGCCACCCCTTGGCACCCCTTCATCGGTCGTTGCGGGGGGCAAGAAGACAGAGGAGGAGAAGGAGCGCAACCAGGCGTGGTGGTTGCTCGGTAGCTACCGCTTGGATGTGGCTCTGCCACACCAAGACAGCATATCGGGGGGAGGAGCTGCAGACCCAGTCTGTGTCGCCATCCCAAGCTGCTACTTCCGTCGTCCTCCATTGATACATTCGCCATGAAGGAGGAGCTGCTCGAGTTCGACGACATCGACTAGGCCAAGCTTGCCACTGAGAACTAGGAGAAGGAGGAGAAGACGCCCAGTACACCATAGCCACGGCGAACGACGACGAGTTCCAACAAGCCTAGCACACCCATGCCCCAATTTTAGTATTAGTTTACTTAAACTTTGAGTTTGGATGCATGGGACTTGCTGAATTTTCATGTTATATATCTTACTAGTTTTAAACCCCGTCCATATTTTGTGTGTGAACTGTTCGAAATGAGGGGAAGTTTGAGAGATATGGTTGTGGCGGGCATCTGGTTGGATATCTGAACATGTCCGTGGACATCTGGACGCATCCGTTCGGTGATTCCATTGGAGATGCCCTTATCTCCCAACCTTGGTCTTATGGTGGGCCCTCATGCCAAACATAAAACAAATGAGGAATTAAATGAATGCTTGTTTTTTAACAACAGTACAACCACATATGCCTACGTACGCACGCATATCCTCACGTCTATGGATGCACTCACGCACACCTTACTCTTATAACCACCTTCGAGATACTGATTCAGCATCACATCTTGAGATTGACAAAGACACCACGGACATAGTCGATAGGAACGTCTACTCCCACTGTACAAACATCGTCGAAAAGTTTGAAATAAATCCAAAAAAATGCGAGCACCAACATCAAGTCTAGGACTTGAACCATGGTCGGTTTATTCCACCACAAGGAATCTAACTATGTGAGCTACGCTCATTTTACAATGGACTCTCCTTTTAGTTCACACTAAGTGACAGTATGCAATGTCGCAACACGTTTTGGTGGGAGTACAATGACACCCAGTGGCTATATGTCACGTGCTTGCATAATATTTCAGTTGTTCATTAGACATAATTGTTAAAGCGCTTCACTTTTCAGAAGTTTTAGTCATTTTAGTCAACTCCTTGAACTTGTCGGAAAACATCTTAGCGACAGGTCGAGCTTTCTTAATGGTGACATTTATCATCATTGTCCGTCTTCCTTTTAGAATCCATCTGTATCCAACAGCCTTACGACCATCGAGTAGTTTTTCCAAAGTCTACACTTTCTTTTCATATATGGTTCCTCTCTCGGATTTTATGGCCTCGAGCCATTTGTCAGAATCGGGGCCCACCATCGCTTCTCCATAGTTCGTAGGTTCATTGTTGTCTAGCAACATGACCTCCAAGACAGGATTACCGTACCACTCTGAAGCAGTACGCGTCCTTGTCGTCCTACGAGGTTCGGTAGTGACTTGATCCGAGGCTTCATGATCAATATCATCAGCTTCCACTTCAATTGGTGTAGGTGCCACAGGAACAACTTCTTGTGCCCTGCTACACACTAGTTGAAGTGACGGTTCAATAACCTCATCAAGTCTCCACCATCCTCCTACTCAATTCTTTCGAGAGAAACTTTTCCTCGAGAAATGACCCGTTTGTAGAAACAATCACTTTTGCTTCCGGATCTGAAATAGGAGGTATACCCAACTGTTTTGGGTGTTCTATGAAGATGTATTTATCCGCTTTGGGTTCGAGCTTATCTGGCTGAAACCTTTTCACATAAGCATCGCAGCCCCAAACTTTTAAGAAACGACAGCTTAGGTTTCTCTAAACCATAGTACATACGCTGTCATCTCAACGGAATTACGTGGTGCCCTATTTAAATTGAATGCGGTTGTCTCTAATGCCTAACCCATGAACGATAGTGGTAATTCGATAAGAGACATCATGGTATGCACCATATCCAATAGGGTGCAGCTATGATGTTCGGACACACCATCACACTATGGTGTTCCAGGCGGTATTAGTTGTGAAACAATTTCCACATGGTCTTAATTGTGTACCAAACTCGTAACTCAGATATTCATCTCTATGATCATATCATAGACATTTTATCCTCTTGTCACGAAGATCTCCAACTTCACTCTGAAATTACTTAAACCTTTCAATAATTCAGACTTGTGTTTCATCAAGTAAATATACAGCATCTACTCAAATCATCTGTGAAGTAAGAACATAATGATATCCACTGCGTGCCTCAGCACTCATTGGACTGCACACATCAAAATGTATTAATTCCAACAAGTTGCTTTCTTGTTCCGTCTTACTGAAAAACGAGGCTTTCAGTCATCTTGCCCATGTGGTATGATTTGCATGTCTCAAGTGATTCAAAATCAAGTGAGTCCAAATGATCCATCTGCATGGAGTTTCTGCATGCGTACATACCAATAGACATGGTTCGCATGTCTCAAACTTTTCAAAAATGAGTGAGTCCAAAGATCCATCAACATGGAGCTTCTTCATGCGTTTTATACCAATATGACTCAAATGGCAGTGCCACAAGTATGTGGTACTATCATCACTATCTTATATCTTTTGGCATGAACATGTGTATCACTACGATCGAGATTCAATAAACCATTCATTTTAGGTGCACGACCATTGAAGGTATTATTCAAATAAACAGAGTAATCATTATTCTCCTTAAATGAATAACTGTATTGCTATAGAAATAATCCAATCATGTCTATGCTCAACGCAAACACCAAATAACAATTATTTAAGTTTAACACCAATCTCGATGGTAGACGGAGCAGGCGATGCTTGATCACATCAACCTTGGAAACACTTCCAACACACATCGTCATCTCACCTTTAGCTAGTCTCCGTTTATTCCGTAGCTCTTTTATTTCGAGTTACTAACACTTAGCAACTGAACCGGTATCTTAATACCCTGGTGCTACTAGGAGTACTAGTAAAGTACACATTTAATTCAATTTATATCCAATATACTTCTGTCAACCTTGCCAGCCTTCTCATCTACCAAGTATCTAGTGTAGTCCTGCTTCAGTGTTCGTTCCCTCATTACAGAAGCACTTAGTCTCGGGTTTGAGATCAACCCTGGGTTTCTTCACTGGAGCAGCAATCGATTTGCCGTTTCATGAAGTACCCCTTCTTTCCCTTGCCCTTCTTGAAACTAGTGGTTTCACTAACCATCAACAATTGATGCTCCTTCTTGATTTCTACATTCGCGGTGTCAAACATCGCGAATATTTCAAGGATCTTCATATCTATCCCTGATATGTTATAGTTCATCATGAAGCTCTAGTAGCTTGGTGGCGATGTCCTTGGAGAAACATCACTATCTCATCTGGAAGATTAACTCCCACTTGATTCAAGTGATTGTTGTACCCAGACAATCTGAGTACAAGCTCAACGATTGAGATCTTCTCCCTTAGTTTGTAGGCTAGAAAACTCGTCGCAGGTCTTATACCTCTTGACGTGGATACGAGCCTGAAATCCCAATTTCAGCCCTCAGAACATCTCATATGTTCCGCGATGTTTCTAAAACTTCTTTAGCGCCTCAATTCTAAACCATTTAACATTACCCACTGAACTATCACGTAGTCATCAAAACGTGTATGTTAGATGTTCGCAACATCCATAAACAATGTTTGAGGTTCAGCACACCGAGCGGTGCATTAAGGACATAAGCCTTCTACGTAGCAATGAGGACAATCCTCAGTTTACGGACTTAGTCCACATAATTGCTACTATCAACTTTCAACTATATTTTCTCTAGGAACGTATCTAAAACAGTAGGACTAAAGCGCGAGCTATGACATAATTTGCAAAGATCTTTTGACTATGTTCAGGATAATTAAGTTCATCTAATGAACTCCCACTTAGATAGACATCCATCTAGTTATCTAAGTGATTACATGATCCGAGTCAACTAGGCCGTGTCTGATCATCACGTGAGACGGACTAGTTATCATCGGTGAACATCTTCATGTTGATCGTATCTACCATACGACTCATGCTCGACCTTTTGATTTGTTCTGTTCCGAGGTCATGTCTGTACATGCTAGGCTCGTCAAGTCAACCTAAGTGTTTCACGCGTGTAAATCTGGCTTACACCCGTTGTATGTGAACGTTAGAATCTATCACACCCGATCATCACGTGGTGCTTCGAAACAACGAACTTTCGCAACGGTGCACAGTTAGGGGGAACACTTTCTTGAAATTTTAATGAGGGGTCATCTTATTTACTACCGTCGTTCTAGGCAAATAAGATGCATAAACATGATAGACATCACATGCAATCAAATAGTGACATGATATGGCCAATATCATTTTGCTCCTTTTGATCTCCATCTTCGGGGCTCCATGATCATCATCATCACCGGCATGACACCATGATCTCCATCATCATGATCTCCATCATCGTGTCTCCATGAAGTTGTCTCGCCAACTATTACTTCTACTACTATAGCTAACGGTTAGCAATAAAGTAAAGTAATTACATGGTGTTGTTCAATGACACACATGTCATACAATAAATTAAGACAACTCCTATGGCTCCTGCCGGTTGTCATACTCATCGACATGCAAGTCGTGATTCCTATTACAAGAACATGATCAATCTCATACATCACATATCATTCATCACATTCTTTTGGCCATATCACATCACAAAGCATACCCTGCAAAAACAAGTTAGACGTCCTCTAATTGTTGTTTGCATGTTTTATGTGGCTGCTATGCGTTTCTAGCAAGAACGTTTCTTACCTACGCAAAAGCCACAACGTGATATGCCAATTGCTATTTACCCTTCATAAGGACCCTTTTTATCGAATCCGATCCGACTAAAGTGGGAGAAACTGGCACCCGCTAGCCACCTTATGCAACAAGTGCATGTCAGTCGGTGGAACCTGTCTCACGTAAGAGTACGTATAAGGTCGGTCCGGGCCGCTTCATCCCACAATACCATCGAAACAAGATTGGACTAGTAACGGTAAGCATATTGAACAAAATCAACGCCCACAACAACTTGTGTTCTACTCGTGCATAGAATCTACGCAATAAACCTGGCTCTGATACCACTGTTGGGTAACGTAGCATAAATTCAAAAAATTTCTACGAGTCACCAAGATCTATCTATGGAGAGACTAGCAACGAGAGAGAGGAGTTCATCTACATACCCTTGTAGATCTCTAAGCGGAAGCGTTCAAGAGAACGGGGTTGAGGGAGTCATACTCATCGTGATCCAAATCACCGGAGATCCTAGTGCCGAACGGACGGCACCTCCGCGTTCAACACACGTGCAGCCCGGTGACGTCTCCCACGCCTTGACCCAGCAAGGAGAGAGGAAGAGGTTGGGGAAGACTCCGTCCAGCAGTAGCACAACGGTGTGGTGGTGATGGAGGAGCGTGGCACTCCAGCAGGGCTTCGCCAAGCACCGCGAGAGACGAGGAGGGAGAGGGGTAGGGCTGCGCTAGGGAGAGGAAAGACTCATGTGTTTGCAGCCCCCAATACCTCAAGTATATATAGGGGAAGGGGAAGGGCTGCGCCCCATCTAGGGTTCCCTCCCTTGGGGTGGCGGCAGCCCCAAAACCCATCTAGGGTGCGGCCAAGGGGGGAGAGGGGAAACTTGCCCCCCAAGCAAGGTGGAGGCACCCCCTCCCCAAACCCTACGCGCCTTGGGCCCTAGTGGGGGGGGGGGGGCGCAGCAGCCCACCTGGGGCTGGTACCCTCCCACACTTGGCCCATGCAGCCCTCTGGGGCCGGTGGCCCCACCTGGTGGACCTCCGGGACCCTCCCGGTGGTCCCGGTACGTTACCGATAGCACCCGAAACTTTTCCGGTGACCAAAACAGGACTTCCCATATATAAATCTTTACCTCCAAACAGTTCCGGAACTCCTCGTGACATCCGGGATCTCATCCTGGACTCCTAACAACATTCGGTAACCACGTATATCTATTCCCTATAACCCTAGCATCATCGAACCTTAAGTGTGTAGACCCTACGGGTTCGGGAACCATGCAGACATGACCAAGACAACTCTCCGGCCAATAACCAACAGCGGGATCTGGATACTCATGTTGGCTCCCACATGTTCCACGATGATCTCATTGGATGAACCACGATGTCAAGGATTCAATCAATCCCGTATACAATTCCCTTTGTCTACCGGTATGGTACTTGCCCGAGATTCGATCGTGGTATGCCGATACCTTGTTCAATCTCGTTACCGGCAAGTCTCTTTGCTCGTTCTGTAACACATCATCCCGTGATCAACTCCTTGATCACATTGTGCACATTATGATGATGTCCTACCGAGTGGGCCCAGAGATACCTCTCCGTCACACCGAGTGACAAATCCCAGTCTCGATTCGTGCCAACCCAACAGACACTTTCGGAGATACCCGTAGTGCACCTTTATAGCCACCCAGTTACGTTGTGACATTTGGCACACCCAAAGCATTCCTACGGTGTCCGGGAGTTGCACAATCTCATGGTCTAAGGAAAAGATACTTGACATTTAGAAAAGCTTTAGCATACGAACTACACGATCTTGTGCTAGGCTTAGGATTGGGTCTTGTCCATCACATCATTCTCCTAATGATGTGATCCCGTTATCAGTGACATCCAATGTCCATGGTCAGGAAACCATGACCATCTGTTGATCAACGAGCTAGTCAACTAGAGGCTCACTAGGGACATGTTTCGGTCTATATATTCACACATGTATTGCGGTTTCCGGTCAATACAATTATAGCATGAATAATAGACAATTATCATGAACAAGGAAATACAATAATGACCCTTTTATTATTGCCTCTAGGGCATATTTCCAACATGCGCTACGCTCGAGTTAATGTACAATAGGTAAGGAACGACCTACTAGAAGGGAAAGAGCCTGCTTGGCATGCTACACGTCGGCCGGCGGATCTTTTTAAAAGATCTGCCGCCTCGCGAGCCGTCTGATCCAGCGTATTATCCATCTTTGCAACATGAATATTTTTTTCATAAACAATGACGACTATTGAAACAAGAGCTTTGTTTCAGAAACACATCGGTGATTATTGCAACAAGAGCTTTATTTTAGAAACATTGGTGACGTTGCAAAAGCATCTCCGTGTATGATCCCTTTTTGTAACAAGAGCTTTGTTTCGGAAACACCATTGACTATTGCAATACGAGCTTTGTTTCAGAAACATGACGTGCAAGGTTGGGACGGATCCAGCACGGAGGACTCTCCGACACCAACAACGGCGGTGGAGAGGCCGTTGGCTATGCCACGCACCACTTGAACGACAATTGGGTCGTGCGGATCTCAGTCACCGACGTCGGGTGACGCCTCACCCGATCGAAATGCAGGGAGGAGAGATGTGAGTGACGGAGCAGCCGCTTGGCTGGGCTCGACAGGTGAGGCGGCACAGAAATAAAGAAGGGATGGAAGTGGGGCGGTGAAGGTCGGTCTCGCCGGCGAACGACGAGCGTTTCCTTGCGGAGCTCATTCAGAACAAAAGATCGAAGAAAATGGGGGCAACATACGAGACGGGGACGTGTGGTTACAGAAAGCGTGGCGCTGGCATCCACAGGGGATGCGTGGCGCTTAATTGAGACGACGACCGCGAGCCCGATTATCGACCGGCTGACCAGAAGCTTTTCCTTCTTCTTTTTCTTTGATTTCTTTCTTTCTTGGTTTCCAACGCTTTTTCCATTTTCTTTTGTTTCTTGTTTTTTCTTCATTTTTCATTTTTTTCTTTGGTTTTTATTTTCTTTTTTCTTCCCCATTTTTTGTTTGGGTTTCTTTTTTCTTCTCTATTTTTGTTTTCCGTTTTAGGTTTTCATTTTTTTGGGTTTTCTTTGCTTCTTTTAATTTTTCATTCAATATTCTTATATACACGATCAACATTTTGTCAAATACTTGTTCAACACTTTTTAAATAGTTGTTCACAATTTTCAAATACTTATTCAACATTTTTATATACATGATCAATATTTTATCAAATACTTGTTCAACATTTTACGAATGCTTGGTTAATATATTTTTAAATCCTTGTTCAACATTTTTTAAATACATGTCCAACATTTTTCGAATGCTTGATTAACATTTCTTAAATACTTGTTCAACATTTTTTTCAAATACTTGTTCAACATGTTTCAAAATGCTTGATTAACATTTTTCAAATATTTATTCAACATTTTTCAAATACTTGTTCAATATTTTTTGAAAGCTTGATCAACATTTTTCAAATACTTATTCATCATGTCTCTTAATGCTACAGTAACATTTTTTAAAATAGTTGTTCAATTGTTTTTTAAAATATTTGTTCAACATTTTTTTCGAATGCTTGATAACATTTTTCAAATACTTATGTAACATTTTCCAAATGTTTTTTGTAGACTTTTTTCTAATATATATATTTAAAATACTTTAAAGTATAAACAAAATTAAAAAAATAACCAAACCAGAAAACGTCAAGCCTAAAAAAAGAAAAACAGGCTGTGGGCTCGCTCGCACGTGGGCCTGCCATCTGGGCTCCTCCCGACGCGAGGCTGCCCCCTGTGGTCGCTTAAAGCGAGAAATAGGGGTGCCCCTTTTTTTTTCGTCTGCCCCCTATGCAAGCCTAGTGCTCGCTAAAAAAAGGCAACAAAACAACGTTAATTTTTGTCTTCTAACATAATAATGTTTTTTTTCGTCCCCGCATGTTCTGTTTTATTTTTGTGCCAAAAATTATTTCACCATGTGTAATTCGAATTCTAGACTTCCACTTCCTATCCCATTGGGACCAACTAATTGAGCTAGCCTTCCACTATGTTGAGAAGAGGATCCTTACATTTAAGGGACATTTACATCTATTCCCTTAACTCGAACCCACTACTCAGTTTTGCCCTTAATTTTTAGGTATGCTCAGTTTTGCCCCTCCATCGTTAGTGTGACTTATAGAAATGCCCTTTTGCGACGTTACCGTCTGGTCAAAGAACTTTGACCACCCAGAAAAAAATAGCAAAAAAAATCAAAAAAATCTGAAATTTTGTGGGATCGAAGATAGTCATGTCCGCAAGGCGCGTGCAAATTTGTGTGCCGTTCGGACACCCTGAGAGCTCGTGGTAAAGGAAATCATAAATTTTGTACGCATGTGAACAATAAATTCGAAAAAATAGAAAAAAAAATCGACAAAATATTAAATTTTGGGGAACTGAAGATACTTAAGTGCACAAGATGTGTGCACATTTTTGTTGTGTTTGGACATTGTAGGAGCTCGCGGAGAAAAAAATAATGTTTAGCTCCTACGAGCTCGTTCGGGCTCATACGATGTCCAAACACAACAAAAATGTGCACACATCTTGTGCACCTAAGTATCTTCAGTTCCCCAAAATTTCATATTTTTTGATTTTTTTTTCTATTTTTTCGAATTTACTGTTCACATGCGTACAAAATTTATGATTTCCTTTGCCACGAGCTCTCAGGGTGTCTGAACGGCACACAAATTTGCACGCGCCTTGCGGACATGACTATCTTCGATCCCACAAAATTTCAGATTTTTTTGATTTTTTTTGCTATTTTTTTTCTGGGTGGTCAAAGTCCTTTGACCGGACGGTAACGGCGCAAAAGGGCATTTCTATAAGTGACACTAACGGCGGAGGGGCAAAACTGAACATATCTAAAAATTAGGGGCAAAACTGAGTAGTGGGTTCGAGTTAGGGGCAAAACTGGAATTGGCCCTACGTTTAATATGGGCTAGACTCGGCGGAGTACCCTATTTGACGCGTCTTGCGTCAAGTAAACATGGCTTACACAAGGGGCGCACATGCCTGAGCCTCTCTGTTTTCGTTTTCTCTGCTTCCTTTTCTGTTAACATTTTTCTTCTTATTTTATTTTTGTTTTCAAGTTTAATTTTCTTCTTTCAAAATATTTTCTGAAATATAAAATAAGTTCACATTTTCTTATATTTGTTAGAAATTATAACTTCCTGCTTGCCAATTTTGTTCAGGGATTTCAAGAACTGATTAGAAATTGTAAAACTGTCAAGAATCTCGAAATTATTCACTTGTTTCCAAAAAACCGAAAACTTAAAAACTAAAAAATATTTTACTTTTTCCCATTTTATATTTTTTGTTGATGTATAAAAAAATATTCGTGTTTTCAAAATTGGTTCAGGATTTTAAAATTAGTCATGGTTTCAGAATGTTCTTATCTAAATTAAAAAATGTTTGGGATTTTGAAAAACAATTCTCATGTTCATTTTTTTCAAAAATCAAAACTATTCAGAAATTATGAAACAAATGGTCGCTTTTCCAAACAATTGTTTGCAATTTCAATATTTTGCTCGAATTTTGGAAATCTGTTCATGATTTGTTTTTCAAGTGTTAATTTTTAGTACTGCATTTAGTTCGTTAAGCCATGCACTTTACATTTGTCACTAGAGATCGATAGCCGCAGTGGCTAGCAGCACGCTTGCATTAGTTTTTTTTTTTTTGAGAAAATACGCGACGTTAGTGGGCGGTCCCAAGTTTGATTCCCAGTTGGCGCGCTCCTTTTTGGGTATTTCTCGACCTCGGGCCAGCCTAGGTCGGCGGCCCCTTATGCGGCCGATTGATAGATTGGGCCTGTACGCGGGCTTCTCAGCACTCTTGGTAAGTTTTAATTTTGTTTAAGAAAACATATTGTTTGTTACCCCTAAAAAAACATGTATCATTTATTAATAATGCCACATTGCTTTTTTTTTACATCAAATCACACCAACTTATATAAGCTAGACGTGCGATAATCAACAAGCCAAGACATCAACAAACAGAGGGTGAAGCATTGATCGAACGTAAAGGCATTGAGTGTGAGACAGTATGTTTGTGCTGTGGGAGATGGTGGGCACTTATTTATAAGACATGCAAAGAAAATCTACGAACTACGAAGCATGCTTTGGCAGTGATGGAAAACGAGGATGGTGTGCGGTGGGAGACTAGATGAGCATGGTGGGCCCTTATTTGTGAGAGATGCAAAAAAAAAAACGACGGACAGAGACGTGTGTGCACAGGCGATGACGGCTCAAATTTCTAGCGACAGTGCTGAGCCTGTTGGGTGGTTCCAGGTGAAACAAACACCGCTTGGGTGCGGGCTGCGTCATGCTAATGAAAGAAAGATGCGCATGCGTAAGGAAAATCGAAATTAAGCTTGGCTATATATAGAATGGGAAAATAGGCTGCACCGCAGTAATTTTTTAAGGACAACGCTAACGCCCACATGTGTGATGAAAATCAAACCCGCCCACACGCCCTATAATATACAGACTACGCCGTGTCATCGCATGCATGTATGTGGAAATCTTTTCGGATTTTCAGTTTTTAAAATGTTTTATCTCTTAAATGAAAAATCCGATTGAAGATCCGTTTTCATCGTTAAATCCCTCGCGACGAGATCTTCGAAACTACTCCCTCCGTTCCTAAATATAAGTCTTTGTAGAGATTTCATTACGAACTACATACGAATGTATATAGACATATTTTAGAGTGTAGATTCACTTATTTTGCTCCATACGTAGTCCATAGTGAAATCTCTAAAAAGACTTATATTTAGGAACGAAGGAAGTAGATCTCATATCAACATATTTCGACGAAATTGTTTTTTGGTTAAAAGTTGCCATGTATATTGCATATGAATTGTCATGATGTTTACACTAAAGTTGACATGTCTATTGCACATGAATTGCCATGATGTTTACACTAAAGTTGCCATATTATGTTTCAGCTATTTTCTTTTATATTAAAAAGTAAATTTTGATATATTATAAAACTGAAAATTAAGAAATTAGACTTGTCATGCATTATAAATTAAAATTGCCATGATACATGCACCTAAAATTACCATGGTTCAAGTAAAAAAATATTTTTATGGTCAAAATACTGGAAAACTGCCATCATAAAAAAACTAAAATTGCCATGATCTATAAACTAAAATTGTCACATGGCAACTTTAGTTTAAGCACCATGGCAACTACAGTGTAAATATCAGGGCAACTTTTGGGCAAAAATAATTTCATCGAAACAAGTCAACATGGGGTCTAATTTTGAAGATCTCGTCGAGATGAATTTAATGGTGAAAATGAATTTTTAATTTGCTTTTTTAATTAGGAGATAAAATATTTTTAAGCTGAAAATCAAAAAGATTTCTGCTGATGTCATCTGTTCATACGTGGCAAAATGAGTGGTGATGGAGCCGTGTGGGCGATGTGCAAACGCCTACACGTGTGAGCGTTAGTTTTTCCGTTTTTTAATCCTTCTAATAGTACAAATAATTAGTCCGGTTTTATGAGAGAAGAAAAACACAAGTGCTTGGTCAGTTTATCTTCTAAGGAGAAAAAAAAATGCCAATTGATCAGCTTTTGTCATTCGGATGTTGTCGTGCATGCATCAAGTACTCCCTTCGTTTCTAAATATAAGTTTTTTTAGACATCTTAAATGGAATACAGCATACAAATATATGTAGACACATTTTAGAGTGTATATTCACTCATTTTGCCTTGTATGAGTCATTTGATGAAATCTCTAAAAAAAACTTATATTTGGAAACGGGGGAGTATAATATATGAGACAGGGATGCCGCCCACCATCAATATAGGTCCCTAAAATTACATGTTAATCGAGGAATTGGCTTGTGAAAGCGATGTGGTTGAATGTGACGATCAAGCTCGTCACCTCTGGATTAATACATTCATTCTGAATAGATGGACAAAGTAACCACCATCAGTAATGCTATCAAACGGATCAAAACAGATGGACTCTTGGTCCGTTCAACAAATATTATTTTCTCCTGTTGCAATGCACAGGCATATTTGCTAGTAAATAATATATATTGCGTAAAGGTATTTTCAACGGCAACCCGCAAATTTCCCCCCGCATCCATCCGCAGACATGGGGGACAAGTCCGTGGACATGAATGCGGGAGGCCGTCATCCAACGCTGTTTGCATACATTCGGCTGGCAATTCAAACTAATTGGACAAAATTTGATCAAACCGAGTGAATTTCATGGAAGTTTGGACATAATTTACATAGAAGGCTGATATTTTGACAGTTTAACAAAAAAAATAAAAAACGCCTAAACCCTACACCGGACGACCACCTCGTACGTGTGGCTGCCCTGCCCTACTGCACCCTCGTCGTTATTGTCATCGTCATGGTGGTCCCTCCAGCGGTGAAACGACGCCGGAGGGTCGCGACAGCCTTGTCCAGCGGCTGCCTGCCGCTCGCGGAGGAGCCGCTCCGCCTCCTGCTGCGTCGTGTGGAGTGCTGCCGCGGCCACTGTCGATGTGGCCTTCGGAGCCCTAGTGGCGGCCTTGCCACGACCGGCGTTGGCAGAGCAGTCGCTAAGCGACCACTCCTCGCCGATCTTGGCGAGCTCGTCGTCAAGGCGACGACGGCGCCTGATGGCCGTCTCCGCAGTGGTCACGGAACTGTCCAGCGCCCACGCGGCAGCGAGGTCAGGATCGTTGCGGACCCAGTCTGACGCCACGTCACTCTTGGCGAACGCAAAGCGGTGACCGACATTATGTCAGTCGTACCTCGTATGATGTCGAGCCGCGCGCTCCGCCTCGGAGACGACGGCCCTCGAGCCCGAGGCAACGCCGTAACCGCCTCCTCCGAGGTAGGGGAGGAGGCAGCCCCGTGCCTTCTTGATCGTGGGCGGCAACTCCCATTTGACGGCGAGCAGGTGGTGGCACTGCAGCGACGATGGCATGTCCATGTGACCGTACCGGCGACATGGCAGGGACGATGACTCGTCCTTGACCCTGAACGCCGTGGTGGTGTGGCGGCGACGCCGGCTCCTCCTTCATGCGGCATCGATCTTGGACACCGCGCTTGTGTTGGGACAATGCCGACTACTCCTTCATAGGCCGGAGCGGGGACGTCGGCTCGCGCTTCACGGGGTGGTGCGACAGGGACGACAACTCCTTCACGCACGCCAGCGATGGCGGTGATGGGCCCATATAATGGAGCGAACGCTCCGTCATTATCTCGATCTGATGGACGAAATCTTCGTCTGTTAGAGCAGACTCCTTGAGGAGTCGGGGCAACTGCTACGGTGGCGCCCGGTCCTCCTCATCACTGGAGGAGATGACGACCTCCCGCTTGGCGGAGGAGCCGGCTGCCATGGACGCCGACGGGCCCGGAGAGCGTGGGCGGCGGCGCCAAGAACCGCTAGAGGTGGAGCTGACGCCTACTCCGCCTGTCGGCACTGAGCACCACGCTTCAGCATCGCCTCAGCTGGGGTCGAAGAGGAGGAGGGGCTCAGGCATGGAGATGGGAGAGGGAAGGGGAGCGGTGCTCCGCGAGAGGGAGTGTGCTTCTGTGCATCACCGGCACATGACTTAAATAGCTGCGGCGAGGTCCAGGCGAAAGGGCGTGGCGGTCAGCCCGCTTCAATGTGGCGCAACAGCCGTAGGTGGTTCCTCGGGACGCGACATCCACATTGAATCGACGACGCCCGAGAGGTCACGTCCGTCAGCGCCGCCCTCCTGTCCTGTCGAATCGCGGCATCAATGCCGCTACATGAATACAACCCAGAAAGCGGTGCGGCACGTGGGATGGAAAGCGCAAGAGAGGCGGGTAGGGGGTTTTGGGTGGGCTACGGCGGTGAGAAACGGGCTTGGGAGCGGTCTGGACTTCCACAAAGCCCTTACATTTGTCTTCGTTTGCTGGAGAAAGTACATCCAGATTGGGTTGCAGACAGATACATGCCCATGGTTTGGTGGGATACGGAAGGTTTAATGGTCGGGATTGGAGTTGCCCTAATTGAGTCTTTTATAAAATGCAGCTAATCGAATGGCGAGAAAGATAGACGGGCAAACCCGTGCATACTCGCATCGCCTCCATGGGAGCCTGGGCCTTGGGCGCACGTACGCACGCACACGTGGACGTCGGTGTAGGTGCTGCACATGTACGAATATTCCATGGTGACCCACTGATCCGGACGGTTGGTTGTCCCGCGCACGGGCTGAAGTCCCTTCTTGGGCAGATTTCATCTTTTCTTCCTAAGCCTACGGGGTATTAGTAACCGTTTTCAGTTGTTGTTTCCCTTGTAAGCAAGGACGGAGCCAGAAATTGGCACATACTATGAATATTGTTTGTTTTCTCTTTTGATGCAAGTTATCAACACAAGCAGAACTTGTCAATCAGATTATCCCTAATTAATTTCCAATGTTTGCAGTTTCTTCAAATTTGTTGCATTGGGAAATTATATTTGACAAACTAACGAGATATAGTAAGAATTCGAGATGAATGTAAACTTACTCCAAGAGAGTTCCCCGCAAAAAAGAAATTACTCCAATAGAGAGGAAGAGACGGAAGTAAACTTACCCTTCCTTGCCATGTTGCCTTGCCGCTCATCTAGGCCGTAAGAACGACCGGCAGGCCATGCGCCTACGCAACCGCAACTATGGATCGCCAACCCTTTTAGATTTTGCGTCGGCTGGAAGGAGAACTGATGCAAAACCGCCCTAGACCTGTGGCGGCGGCATCAAACAGCAAGGTCAGAGGAAAAGATACGTGCGTGACCTAGACCGACCGCTGTCTTCATAAATGGTGGGCCTATTGTTGCTGAATTTCGGCTTGGTATGTGTGGGCTTGGGCTTTGGGGAGTAAGACTCAGGCTTCATTTATCATGTGATTAGGGAGTGATCAGCCCATCGGGGGGGCGGGGGGGAAGCTAATCGTTCGAAGCAGCATACACATGGCCTCCTGATTGCTATCGAAGAGAATATTATTTCCATGATGGTGGGGGGGGGGGGCGGTGTCGTGGTTCTAAGTCTGACAGTAGAATGGGGGGTAGGTATGGAGAGGCAAGATCCTAGCTATGGAGTAGTTGTACACACGAGTGTTTTTACGAGTTCAGGCCCTTCTCTGAGGAAGTAATAGCCCTACGTCTCGGAGCCCGGAGGCGGTCGACTGGTTTATGTGTATATGAGTTACAGGGGTGCGAACCCTTCTACCAGTGGAGGGGGGTGGCTTATATAGAGGACGCCAGGACCCCAGCCAACCCACGTAGCAGAGGGTTAAAGTACATTAAGGCCGGGCGTTACTGGTAACGCCCTACATAAAGTGTCATCATGACCATTAAGACTACTTAATTACAGGCCGTTTGGATACAGAGTAGATCCTGAACTCCTGATGGTCGAGTGAGTCTTCATGGTCGAGTGTCTTTAGGTTCGTCGAGTGTCTTCTAGCCGGTCGAGTGGAGTCACTCTTGGTCGAGTGGAGTCCCTCTTGGTCGACTGGAAGGTAGCTTCGTCTAAGGATGTCCTTGGGTATGGTATCCTAGATAGGTCCATGACCCTACCCTAGGTACATAACATCATCATTAGCCCCCGAATGGATCGAGGTTCGAGTGAGGAAGGAGTTGATGATTTTCTCCGACTTATTTCCCATGCTTTGATTATGTCGTATCTTGGATCGGCGATTTTTCTTTCGGCGTTGGCGTCAACTTTTACTTCAGTCGCCTTGATCCATTCTTGTCTTCTGTCGAGTGAACTTTTTGAACTTTGGTGAACTTCCGAGCGACGGATCACAGGAAAGATATCGTCTGACAGATTAATCTGCTGTTAGCGGATTTTGCGGGATCTGAAATTTGGGAAGCGCGCGAAGCGGGGCGGACCGCGGCAATCGGATGGGATAAGGCGTGGACGCCTCGATTTCCGCGCCGACTTTTTCGCCACGTATCGTGCGTGCGCGACTGTTTTGGGATGTGACAGGATCGCCCGGACCCACTCGTCAGCCACTCGGAAGCGCCCTTATATAAAGCGCCGGGGGAGGGTTTATTGAACAGTGCCTTCCCATTTTTCTCTCTTCCCTCTTTGCCTCCGCCAACTGCGCCCGCTCTCGCCTCCGCCTATCCACTCCTCACACGCTTCGCCGGCGACAATGGTGAAGGAGAAGACGGCGGCCCTAGAGCGCGCGAAGAAGGCGACGGCGACGGGGAAAGCGAAGGGGAGACCGTCTAGTCGGGGCGGATCTTCGTCAAGGTCCCGCCTGCCGAAAGGTTGGGTCCAAGGGGATTGGATCCGCTCGACCATCACTGAGAAAGATCTCAATGACCTGGCCAATGAGGGACTGATCCCCCACGGGTCAGCGAGGCTTCCGGGGACCGAGTGTCAACCGCAGCCGCAGGAGGGTGAGTGCGTTCTCTTAGCCACTCACGTAGACCGTGGTTTTTCTCTGCCGCCGAGTGTTTTCTTCCGGGGGTTTCTGAATTTCTTTGGGGCGCAACTCCACCATTTCACTCCCAACTCCATCGCCTATCTTGCTGCCTTTGTGTCCATGTGCGAGAACTTCCTAGGTTGTCGACCACACTCGGGTCTCTTTAAGCACATATTCACCTGTCGCTCACAGATAGTGAAAAAGGCGAGCCCGGACATTGAGAGGACTAAGGTTATCCAGATGTGCGGTGGTCTTGGATCCAGATGAGGAATAAGAGTACTTTCCCAGCCATGACTCTTCCTGAGTCGGTCAGAGGGTGGCAGTCGACTTGGTTCTACTGCCAAGACGAGTCGACGCCGGGGCAGTCGACTGGTCTCCCTCCGTTTTCCATGGACCGAGTGGACAAACCCTCTTCTCTGAAAGTGCTTCCTGAGGAGAAAGTTCAGGTAAAAATGTTGATGGAGCGCGTAGTCCAACTCGTTAGAGAAGGAGTGACGGGTATGGATCTTCTGGAGGTCTTCCTTAGGCGGCGTATCCAACCACTTCAGTACCGAGGCCATCCGATGTGGCTGTATTGTGGGACCGAGGACACCACTCGGGTCCATCCAGAGGCGATCGACGACGCCACACTGGAGAGGTGGGTGACCGCGATCACGGGGAATAAGGACAACCCTCGAGGGGCCAGGAGGATCCCACCACTCGACTGTACCTACACACCGGACACGGTATGGCCATTTATTTCCAATCGCAATCTTGCTTTATTCATTCTGCTTCGCTGTGAATTGGTCGAGTGATCTTTGTTTTGCTTTGTTGCTTGACAGGCCACCACGGAGTTATACTCGATGCCCAATGGAGCGCAGACGCCGACTGAAGAGGAGGAAGGAAGTGGGGGCGAAAGCCCGGAGGAGTGGGATTCGGATGCTGACGACGACGATGAGGCTGAAGACTCTGATGAGGAGGAAGAGGAGGAGGAGGAGGAGGAAGTTGCACCTCCCCGCTCGGAAAGACGCTCGAAGCTTGTCCATGATCCCGCGACTGAGCGTGGTAAGGGGGTCGCGACCGCTACCCAGTCGACCAAGCGCCCTCGGACTACTTCTCCGGCGCCGACTGAGAAGGCTCCGAAGCAATCTCGAGTGGCACCGTCGAAACCTGCGAAGGTCTTGCCGAAGATGAAGATGGTGATCCCCACTATCTCAGGGTAATGGTAGTCTTGAGTTTTCCCCGTTTCATGAACTTGTTCTTGGTCGACTCATGGGTCAATCGACTGACTTCCGGAACTGCAGTGCTGCTACTTCTGATACTTCGGCCAGGGCTGAAGACCACGAGATGGAGGATGCTGCTACCTCAAAACCTGGTATGACTCTTGTGATGCCGTTTTCAGTCGACTGACTTATTGTCTCTAATTTTGATTCTTTCTGCAGCTTCATCTAACATTGTTATTGACCTTCCTGACGACGACGACGAAGAACCACCAAGGCAGAGGAGGAGCAAGAAAACGTCTGCTGGCAAGGTGACTCAGGATGTGCCAGCACCCGAGACGTTGGTCGTGGAGGGAGACAATGTCACTCGGCCTACCGTAACCTTTGCGGTGCCGTTGACGAGTGCTCGTCCTTCGTCGTCGAGTGCTGCTCAACCCTCGCTTTTCTCCACCTACCCCGTTCCAGAAGACCAAGCTAGTGCTGCTAAAGAAGCAATACGCCAAGCGGGGGTCATGATGGAGCAAGTGAAGGCAATACGAGAAGCCAGCCAGGCAGCCTATGACGCCAGTTCGGCTCTTCAGAGTAATGTTCAGGTCAGTCGGTCACTGCCTGTTCTGTTAGGATATGATATCTGAAAACTCTTTTTTCTGAAATTCTTAGAGTTTGTCCTACACCCACTGGGTGTGTCGATTGAAATTCCGGATTAGTGGGGGCACGCTGAGTGCACCCACTGGGTGTAGTCCCCAAGGCTATGGTCGACTGCTGGCAGTCGACCATAGGCTTTAAGTTTTTTCCTTACTCGACTAGGTCGAATAGATTCATAGACCGGTGGGGGCACGCTGAGTGCACCCACTGGGTGTAGTCCCCGAGACTATGGTCGACTGCTGGCAGTCGACTATAGTCTGAAGAACATCTCCCCCCTTTTTTTTTTGTTGGCCGACTGGTCGACTCTAACTGATGAAACTAGTGGGGCACGCTGAGTGCACCCACTGGGTGTAGTCCCCGAGACTATGGTCGAATGTTTGTATTCGGCCGTAGTCTTAGAAACGCTATGATTTTTCCTTACTCACTCGGAAGTGAATTGTCTTTGACATCTGTCGATTGGTTCTTCGTAGAAATCCTGTGACCTTGCGGCTCGTTATACTGAGTTGGAGAACAAACACATTCAGCTCGAGCTCGATCTGAAACTGGCCCAAGAGAACTTAACGAAGGCGAAGGAGGAAGCTAAAGGTATGCTTGGTGAGGCCTTTGACGACTGCCTTTGCCTCTTACTTGTTTCCGAATCTAATCTCACTGTAACTTTGCAGACAAAGTGAGGGATGCCCTGAAGAAGCAAGAGCTTGACTTGGCTGAGATGCAAAAAACTGCTTTAGAGAAGACCAGGCTTGCTGATGAGAAGCTGGCTTCAGTGACCAAGCTTGAAGAAGAAAACACCAATCTGAAAGCTGCTCTTGATGCTGCCAACCAGGAGGTCAGTCGACTGAAAAGTGACAAGACCACCCTGAATGACAAGGCCAGTGAGTTGAAGAGAAAGAAGAACGATCTAGAGGCTTATCTGGGTGGACTCGCCAAGAAGTTGTTCCTCATGCTTGAAGGTAATCTTTGTATCAAACAAATATTTTAATTGTAACCTCCGACTGTTTGTCTTGACTCGGTGGTTGTGCTTGCAGAATTTTGTCAGAACTTTGAAGAGGAGACTGGTCGACTGGAAGTAAACCTGGACCCCATCAACTCTCCCGTGAAAGATGAAGTCGCCATGAATGTGCTCCGGCTTGAATCTCGTGTTGCTGCTATCATCGACTATCTCGCAAGGCTGAAGGTCGCAACTTCTCGCATCGACACAACACTCTGGCCAAGAGAGACACTCCAGAACGACCTCGAGTCCCTGATGACTCGACTGAACGAGGTCCCAAGTCGAGTGCAGGAGTGGAAGAAGTCTTCGGCCAGGTGCGGTGCGGATGTTGCTCTGTCTCTGGTCCGCGTTCACTGCAAGGATGCACGAGAGGACAAGCTGGTGGCTCTTAGGGTGGCTAACACCAAGAAGCACGATTTCAGATCTTTCATGGAGACCTTCATTGCTGCTGCCACTCGGATTGCAGATGGAATTGATCTGGACGAGTTTGTTGCACCTTCCAGCCCTCCACAGGAGGGGTAAAAAACTTCTGAGCTTGATACTTTAAATTTGCCTCGGTATGCCGAGTGAGTTTTGTAACCGACAAACCTTAACAGGCCTAGCGCCTGAGCACTTTCGGTTCCGTTAGGTGTTATCCGAACTTGGATTCGACGTTGAATATGTTTGCATTTGGTTTGAGGTGTCTTTTGCAGGTTAAAGCGAAGCGCTCATTGCAATCGACTTGTTCCCCAATACACTTAGGCGAGCACTGGGCTGCAGCTAAGCCCCCGAGTGAGAGGTTTGCTCTCCACTCGGTAGGATTTTCACATACTTAGGCGAGCGCTAGACTGCAGCTAAGCCCCCGAGTGGGAGGTTTGCTCTCCACTCGGTAGGATTTTAGATACTTAGGCGAGCACTGGGCTGCAGCTAAGCCCCCGAGTGGGAGGTCTGCTCTCCACTCGGTAGGATTTCAGATACTTAGGCGAGCACTGGGCTGCAGCTAAGCCCCCGAGTGGGAGGTCTGCTCTCCACTCGGTAGGATTTCAGATACTTAGGCGAGCACTGGGCTGCAGCTAAGCCCCCGAGTGGGAGGTCAGCTCTCCACTCGGTAGGATTTCAGATACTTAGGCGAGCACTGGGCTGCAGCTAAGCCCCCGAGTGGGAGGTCAGCTCTCCACTCGGTAGGATTTCAGATACTTAGGCGAGCACTGGGCTGCAGCTAAGCCCCCGAGTGGGAGGTCTGCTCTCCACTCGGTAGGATTTCAGATACTTAGGCGAGCACTGGGCTGCAGCTAAGCCCCCGAGTGGGAGGTCAGCTCTCCACTCGGTAGGACTTCAAATACTTAGGCGAGCACTGGGCTGCAGCTAAGCCCCCGAGTGGGAGGTCAGCTCTCCACTCGGTAGGATTTCAGATACTTGGGCGAGCACTGGGCTGCAGCTAAGCCCCCGAGTGGGAGGTTTGCTCTCCACTCGGTAGGATTTTGTATTGGTGGCGTAGCTCGGAGGAGAGGGTAGCAGTCGACCTGCACCTCGTCCTCCTTGCAGAGCGCACGTTGTATTTGTGGCGTAGCTCGGAAGGAGAGAGTAGCAGTCGACCTGCACCTCGTCTTCCTTGCAGAGCGCATGTTGTATTTGTGGCGTAGCTCGGAAGGAGAGAGTAGCAGTCGACCTGCACCTCGTCTTCCTTGCAGAGCGCACGTTGTACTTGTGGCGTAGCTCAGAAGGAGAGGGTAGCATTCAACCTGCACCTTGTCCTCCTTGTGAAGTGCACGTTGTATTTGTACTTAGGCGAGCGCAATGCTGCAGCTAAGTCTCCGAGTGGAAGGCTGGCTTACCACTCGACAGGATTTTGTTTATCTTAGGCGAGTACTTGGACTGCAGCTAAGCCTCCGAGTGGAAGGCTGGCTTACCACTCGACAGGATTTTATTTATCTTAGGCGAGTACTTGGACTGCAGCTAAGCCTCCGAGTGGAAGGCTGGCTTACCACTCGATAGGATTTTATTTATCTTAGGCGAGTACTTGGACTGCAGCTAAGCCTCCGAGTGGAAGGCTGGCATACCACTCGGTAGGATTTTGTTTATCTTAGGCGAAACGGATTTCGCAGCTAAGCCTTCGTGTGGGAGACTGGCTCACCACTCGGTTAGGATTTGTGTTTTTTTATAGACTTGGGCGAATCGGATTCGCAGCCAAGCCACCCACTGGGGGATTGTTTTGAGTGGGCAAAAGAAATAACGATTACTGGGAAGATTATAAAGCTCTTGTCTTTGATAAATAAACTACTGAAGTACTTTTATTACAACTCATCCGAGTGAATACTTAGGTGTAAAAGGGGCGGAGAAGCTCCGCGTTCCAAGCTCGGGGCTCGTCGATCTGATGTTCGACATTATAAAGACGGTATGCTCCATTGTGGAGAACCTTGGTGACGATGAAGGGACCTTCCCAAGAAGGAGCAAGCTTGTGTGGTTTCTGCTGATCCACTCGGAGAACTAAATCTCCTTCCTGGAAGGCTCGACTCTTCACGTTTTTGGCGTGGAAGCGACGCAAGTCTTGTTGATAAATGGTCGATCTGATCAGAGCCATCTCCCTTTCTTCCTCTAATAGGTCGACTGCATCCTGCCGCGCTTGTTCTGCTTCAGCTTCGGTGTAGAGCTCGACCCGGGGAGCATTGTGGAGAAGGTCGCTTGGCAAGACCGCTTCAGCTCCGTAGACCAAGAAGAATGGAGTTCTTCCAGTCGACCGGTTGGGCGTGGTCCTTAACCCCCAAAGCACCGAGGGAAGTTCGTCAACCCATGCACCAGCCGCATGCTTAAGATCACGCATCAAACGGGGTTTCAACCCTTTGAGAATCAAACCGTTGGCTCGTTCTGCCTGTCCATTCGACTGTGGATGAGCGACTGAAGCATAGTCGACTCGCGTGCCTTGAGACGTGCAGAAAGCTCTGAACTCTTCGGAGTCGAAGTTTGACCCGTTGTCCGTGATGATGCTGTGCGGGACCCCATATCTGAATATTAATTCTCTGATGAAGCTGACAGCAGTACCGGCATCGAGGTTTTGATGGGTTTAGCTTCGATCCACTTAGTGAACTTGTTGACTGCTATCAGCACATGGGTAAAACCGCTTCTGCCTGTTCTCAAAGGACCAACCATATCCAAACCCCATACTGCAAAGGGCCAGACGAGTGGTATAGTCTTCAAAGCTGACGCGGGCTTGTGCGACATATTGGAGTAAAATTGACATCCCTCGCACTTGTCGACTATCTCCTTCGCCATTTCATTCACTCTTGGCCAATAAAATCCGGCTCGGTATGCTTTGGCCACGATGGTCTGAGAGGACGCATGATGGCCACAGGTCCCCGAGTGGATGTCATCAAGGATTATTCGACCTTCCTCCGGTGTTATGCATTTCTGACCAACTCCAGTCGCGCTTTCTCTGTACAACTGTCCTCTTATCACGGTAAAGGCCTTAGATCGGCGGACGATCTGTCGAGCCTCTTCTTCGTCCTCCGGGAGTTCTTTCCTCAAGATATACGTGATGTATGGTACTGTCCAATCTGGAGTGATCACCAAAACTTCCATGACCAGGTCGACCACTGCTGGGACTTCAACCTCAGTCGGGTCCGTAACACTCTTAGGTTGCGGAGCTTCATCGGTAAAAGGATCTTCTACGACTGACGGAGTGTGGATATGCTCCAAGAACACATCACTGGGGATGGCCTCTCTCTTGGATCCTATCTTCGCCAGATCGTCAGCTGCTTGATTTTTCAGTCGGGGTATGTGGTGGAGCTCTAACCCTTCGAACTTCTTTTCGAGCTTCCTCACTGCATTGCAGTATCCAGTCATGGCTGGGCTTCTAACGTCCCACTCCTTCATCACCTGATTGACCACCAAATCTGAGTCGCCATAAACCATAAGGCGACGGACGCCGAGTGAGATGGCCATGCGCAACCCATACAAGAGTGCTTCATATTCTGCTTCATTGTTGGAGGAATCAAAGTGGATTTGGAGCACATATCTGAGTTTATCTCCTCGGGGGGAAACCAAAACAACCCCAGCACCAGAACCGTTTAACATCTTAGATCCATCAAAGAACATGGTCCAATGCTCCGAGTGAACTTGAGTCGGCTGCTGTTGCTCAATCCACTCGGCAAGGAAATCTGCTATAGCCTGGGACTTAATGGCTTTCTTTGCCTCGAATTTGACATCAAGGGGAAGGAGTTCAATCGCCCATTTAGCCACTCGACCAGTTGCATCTCTGTTATGCAGAATCTCTGACAATGGTGCGTCGCTGACGACTGTAATGTCATGATCAGAGAAATAATGAGCAACCTTCTTCATGGTCATGTAGATCCCATAACAAGCTTCTGATAATGAGGATATCTTTGCTTTGATGGGGTCAAAACTTCAGAGAGATAATACACTGGGCGCTGAACTTTGAAGGCTTTCCCTTCTTCTTCCCGCTCGACCGTAAGTACTGTACTGACGACTTGTCCTGTGGCTGCAATATAAAGCAACAGAGGCTCTTTGCTGATTGGAGCAGCAAGCACCGGCTGGGTGGAGAGCAGAGTTTTTAACTCGGCAAACGCTGCATCAGCTTCTGGAGTCCACTCGAACTTGTCTGCCTTCTTCATCAGTCGGTAAAGGGGCAATGCCTTTTCACCGAGGCGAGAGATGAATCGACTTAAAGCGGCCAAGCATCCAGTAAGCTTCTGGACGTCGTGCACACGCACAGGGCGTTTCATTCGGAGTATGGTGCCGACTTTTTCTGGGTTAGCATCGATTCCTCGTTCTGAAACGAGAAAACCGAGTAACTTTCCGCCAGGTACTCCGAATGTGCACTTCGATGGATTGAGCTTGATATCATACCTTCTGAGATTGGCAAATGTTTCGGCTAGGTCAGTCAATAGGTCGGAACCCTTTCGCGACTTGACCACGATATCATCCATGTACGCTTCCACATTCCGACTGATTTGAGTGAGTAAACACTTTTGAATCATTCTCATGAACGTGGCTCCGGCATTCTTGAGGCCGAATGGCATGGTGATATAGCAGAAGCACCCGAATGGAGTGATGAAAGCTGTTTTAATTTCGTCAGGTCCATACAGACGGATCTGATGATACCCGGAATAAGCGTCTAGAAAAGACAATCTCTCGCACCCTGCGGTCGAGTCGACAATTTGGTCGATGCGAGGGAGAGGAAAATGATCTTTCGGGCAGGCCCGATTGATATGTTTGAAATCAATGCACATACGAAGTGAGTTGTCCTTCTTGGGAACCATGACGACATTGGCGAGCCACTCGGAGTGGTATATCTCTCGGATGAACTCTGCTGCAAGGAGTCGAGCCACCTCCTCGCCAATGGCTTTTTTCTTCTGAACGGCGGACCGTCGAAGATGTTCTTTAACGGGTTTCGCTTTTGAGTCGACTCTAAGGCGATGCTCAGCCAGCCCCCTGGGAACACCCGGCATGTCAGCTGGCTTCCATGCAAAGATGTCCCAGTTCTCACGGAGGAACTGGATGAGCGCTTCTTCCTATTTAGAGTCGAGTGTTGTGGAAATATGGGTCGGAGCTGCATTGGGGTCAGTCGGGTGGATATGAACTGGCTTCGTCTCCCCGGACGACTGAAATGCTGACTCTGTGGCGGGCTTCTTGGCCCGCAGCAAATCACTCGGATCTGCATTCTTCTTGTATTCCTCCAGCTCTACCACTGTTATCTGGTCATCCGCAATCTTTGAGCCTTTCTGGAAACACTCTTCTGCCTTCTTCCGGCTGCCAGTGATGGTGATCACGCCTTTGGGGCCAGGCATCTTTAACTTGAGGTACACATAACATGGTCGAGCCATGAAGCGGGCATAGGCTGGCCTTCCCAAAATAGCGTGGTAGGCGCTTCGGAAATCCACGACTTCAAATGTCAGCTTCTCTTTGCGGAAATGCTTCGAGTCGCCGAACACTACATCCAGAGCTATTTGGCCGAGTGACTCAGCCTTCTTTCCTGGGATGACTCCGTGAAAACTCATGTTGCTGGAACTGAGCCTGGACATCGGAATGCCCATTCCCTTGAGCGTCTCTGCATACAGTATATTCAATCCACTGCCGCCATCCATCAATACCTTCGTCAGTCGAGTGCCTTCGACGACTGGGTCGACCACCAGCGCTTGCCTCCCAGGGGTGGCAATGTGAGTAGGATGATCAGACTGGTCGAAAGTAATGGGAGTTTGCGACCATCTCAGATAGTTTGGTGTCGCCGGGGCGACCATATTGACCTCACGGTTGATCACTTTCAGTCGACTTTTGCTCTCTACATCAGCAAAAATCATCAGAGTGGAGTTGACATGAGGGTACTCTCCATCACTGTCCTCCTTGTCCTCAGCCTTGTCCGACTCCTTCTCTTTGTCCTTCGGCTGTTTCCCTTGAAACTGCTGGATTAAGAGCCGGCACTGGCGAGTGGTATGCTTTGGGTAGATGAAGTTACCCTCTTCGTCTTTCTTCGTGTGGATATGACACGGTAGATCCATCACGTCATTACCTTCCTTATCTTTTACCTTCTTGGGGTTCCAAGATCCTTTGGGCTTCCCTTTGAATTTGCCCTGAGTCACGGCCAGAGCCTCTCCAGGAGCAGCTGGCTCGGCCTTCCGCTTTTGCTTCCGACTGGAGTTTCCTTTATCCGACTGACTCGGCTTGTACTTGCCACTCCGGAGTCGGTCCTCTTCTTCGCCATTGGCGTACTTGGTGGCTATTTCCATCATCCGACTCAGGGTCATATCTCCAGTTCGACCAAACTTCAGGCTCAACTCTCTGTTCTTGACACCATCCTTGAAGGCGCAGACCGCTTGATGGTCTGACACATTCTCTACAGTATGATGCAAAGTGATCCATCTCTGGATGTAATATCTCAGAGTTTCACTCGACTTTTGTACGCAAACTTGCAGCTCTGTCAATCCGGCCGGTCGCTTGCAAGTTCCCTCGAACGTCCTGACGAACACTCGGGAAAGATCTTCCCAAGTGTAAATGCTGCTAGGAGCTAACTGATTCAACCACGCCCTGGCTGAACCCTCTAGCATAAGTGGCAAATGCTTCATGGCCACCTCATCATTACCGCCACCAATCTGAATAGCCACCCGGTAGTCTTCAAGCCAAGTTTCAGGCTTAGACTCTCCGGTGAACTTACTCACTCCAGTCGCCAACCTGAAGTTGGGGGTATCACTGCGGCTCTGATGGCTCTGCTAAAGCATTCTGGACCTGAAACGTGGACTCGGCTGCTTGTGGGCACATCTCTGTCATGGCCACCTCTATGAGCTCTGTTCCGGTCGACCAAACCTTGCACGATGATGGATCTCGCGTCAAAGCCTGGTTCTCTGGGGTCGACTGGAGCTCTCCGTCCAACACTTAGCTGGCGTCTGTCATCTTGCTGCCGATGGGCGTTAGACCCACTTCTCGGGGGAGGAGTGGGCACTCGACGCCTGTCATCACGATCAAATCGATCATCATAGTGGTCCCGCCGGCCTTCACGTCCCACGCGCCTCGGAGGCGACCTTGGACTGTGAGCCGACTGAACAGTATTCGCAGCGACGGATCGACTGTGAATCCTGTTGCGCGACTGCGACACAACTGAATTCTGATCTCCTGCCGCCCGGAGCAAATCTCTGATCTGTATCAAGCCTCTTCCAGCCTCCGACTGAGAGGGCTGAATTGATTCCTCTATACGGGCTGCAGCTGCCAAATTTTGAATCGGGGTTCGATATACCTGAGTCGGTTGCGGAAAGAGCTGACGTCGGCGGGAGTCGGGTACTCGCTGACGCGCACGCTCGTCGAGTGCTCGCTGGAGGTTCTCCAGTCGAGTGCGTTCAGCCAAGTTGGCCAAACGCGCCTCTTCCAGGGCACGAGCTTCAGGAGTTTCTCCTGCAATGGGAGTATCCAGGGCATCCATGTTCCGGCGACGAAGTTCTTCCCTCTGCTGGGAAGTGAGTGGCTCGGGCTGATACTCTTCGTGGGCCTGAGCGGGGCGCCTCCGTCGTCCATCCCGTCGTTGCGGGGAAACCAGGAGGGCTACGAGGCCCGTTGACCATCAGGACCTCCGCCGCTGGATCACTGCTATCGCATTCGGATGCAGTCTCTACGGAGCCAGTCGACAGGTCGAACAGGCCGTAGAGAGATTCGTCGGGCTCAATTGCCGCGACTTGGGTGGTGGCCGATTGGCGAGCCACTGCGTGTCTCACCCATCGCTGGAGCCTCGACCGACCGGAGCGCTTGCGCTGGCGGGAGACAGGGAGGGAGGACGGCACAGGAGTCGACCGGTATGGGGTCGACGGCTGCCGCAGCAGGACGCCACGGACACACGCCCGAAAGTGCGTCGCCCCGCGGACGGGGAGCGCTTCGATGTCGAGTGGTGCCTCCTGGAGCCAAGCGGAGTCGTCGGCGATGAAAGCGAGCGCACCAAGACGGATCTCGCGGCCCTCGACCAGAGCTCCGCCGGAAACCATGATGAAGGCAATCGGACAAATTGCAACTTCTCCAAAAAGTCGCTAAGACACCTGCCCCACGGTGGGCGCCAACTGTCGTGGTTCTAAGTCTGACAGTAGAATGGGGGGTGGGTATGGAGAGGCAAGATCCTATCTATGGAGTAGTTGTACACACGAGTGTTTTTACGAGTTCAGGCCCTTCTCTGAGGAAGTAATAGCCCTACGTCTCGGAGCCCGGAGGCGGTCAACTGGTTTATGTGTATATGAGTTACAGGCGTGCGAACCCTTCTACCAGTGAAGGGGGTGGCTTATATAAAGGACGCCAGGACCCCAGCCAACCCACGTAGCAGAGGGTTAAAGTACATTAAGGTCGGGCGTTACTGGTAACGCCCTACATAAAGTGTCATCATGACCATTAAGACTACTTAATTACAGACCGTTTGGATACAGAGTAGATCCTGAACTCCTGATGGTCGAGTGAGTCTTCATGGTCGAGTGTCTTTAGGTTCGTCGAGTGTCTTCTAGCCGGTCGAATGGAGTCACTCTTGGTCGAGTGGAGTCCCTCTTGGTCGACTGGAAGGTAACTTCGTCTAAGGATGTCCTTGGATATAGTATCCTAGATAAGTCCATGACCCTACCCTAGGTACATAACATCATCAGGCGGGGTCACGCCCCTCCCCCCCTCGCCCCCCCTTGGATTCGTCCCTGCTCCAAAGGGCACGTTCTTACATGTTACTCACCCGTTTGCCACTGGAAACATCACTTCACGAGCCCGGGCACCCTGCCGGACGGGCCACCACGCAGCGTGTGAGTCTATGTGAGTCCGGACCGGCTACCGGCCTGCCGGCCGGTCGGTATGATACTCACTCCGTTCTTAAATACTTGTATATATGTCTTTTCAGAAATTTTAATATAAACTACATACAAAGTAAAATAAGTGAATTTATACTCTAAAATATGTCTATATATATCTGTAGGTAGTCTTTATTAAAAAAAACTTGTTTAGGAACGGAGGGAGTAGATATACACATATACACTGTGCGCTGTGCAAATTAGGACAGAGTCGATACATACATACATACACACATACACACATACATACATACTTGAGATGACAAGGAAGACAGGCTGACATCATGCGCATTTGTTTCACCCTGAGTGTGTTGGGAAGGGGACAGGACGGGAGGGAGGGAGACACGCCGAGGATAAGCAGGAAGCGTGCGTACGCTGGGAAGAGATAGAGACGGAAATGCATGCATGCATGGAAGAGAAGAGCCAGCATGCACCTACCGCTACGTACGTTGACGTCACCAGTTTTGTGACGTTGGAGAGCTGCCAAGGCGGCCGGGGAGTGTGCCCGGCCGGCCGGCCGCCCGACACTTGTCCTGGCACCTAGGAGGAAACGGCCCGGGGCAAGGGGTCGGTGGTCGACACTTGGTGTGCCAAGTACGTGGCTTGCTTGAGACGGGATTAGAACGAAATGCATGGGGTCGACGATCGATGTGACCCCTGCACGGCAGGGCTATAGCCTAACAATCGTGGATGTCATGTGTGTATCCATTGAGGACTTCAATGTGTGCGTCTAGGACTTCAGCTAGCACTATCCTTGGACTTCAATGTATATGTATGGTTGGGGTATATAGAGTTGTAGGTTTTCTAGTTGTTTGGGTCATATGAGGGCGTGTGTGTGTGTGGACAAATAAAGATTTGACCAGTTAAGCGTCTGATTTTCTTACTTAAATCACAGTTTTTTATTTTGTTGCGGGGGTACTTAAATCACACTAGTTCTCTTCTATGAAAATTTTGTTTTCTCGTCCTTGGATGAACACCCAACTCTGGTTGTCAAATGTTGCCGCTCTTATGACAACAATATTGTATGGCTCCGTCCTGAGACCCAACCGCTCAATGAGGCTTCTTCTCTCAACTCCACTAGTGTCACAACTATTATGTCATTGGATGGCTCCACCTCGCAACCCAAACCACTTGAGAAAGACTCTTCTTGGTCCTCTCATCGCATTAGCTCAGAATCCATCGACCGCGTTAGGTTGATATATCAACTCGATCAAACTCAGGACAGAAACACAACAAACATACGGTACTACACTCTCCATTCACAAATATAAGATGTTCTAACTTTTTCTAAACTGAATGTATGGAGACACATTTTAGCGTGTTTGTTCACTCATTTCTGTTCGTATGTAATTCATATTAAAATACGTAAGACATCTTATATTTGTGAACGGAGGGAGTAATACCTAAACTAGCCACTAATGGATATTGATATACCAACTCTAGAGTCTAGATAGAAACACAACGAAAAAACATTCCACTCACCTGACAACTGTTACTTGTTCAGATTATGTTGTAACCACTCAGTAGGAAGCGATCTTGAATTTGATGCTGTTTCTCCAGGTTATGTGCGTGCAAAACAAGCATGCACACAGTTGCACACATTGGGCCGGCATCGATCGATGAATCAGACTGTAGTGTGTTTATCTACAGAGAAATGCATGAGCGCCATATGATGCAACAGCGACGTGAGGGTCGGTGACGGGTCACGCAGTAAGTACACGAAAGCAAAGTTTGTCAACGAAGCTATTTACTATGCGCTAGGCAGGCGGCTAAAAATAGAAACCGATCGATCAAGTGGCACACGACGCGGCTAGGAGGGCTGACATACGTGCACTGCTGTCATAGTGTCATTGAGGCTGACATACGTGCTGGACATCACTGTTCTTGCATTTCTTTCGGAGTGATGAGCTTTGTCTCCTGATAACATTTTCATGATAAACATTTCGGTTTTTTCCCAACTATTTTTGAGAATAATAAAAAGTGTTCATTGATAAACATTCCGTCATCTCACTCACACCGACACACGGATTGTCAAACCATCACCGCACCTCAGTGCGCATTGCACTAGATTGCAGAAAAACATGTGCAATGGGTTGCTCCATCACACAAGTTTTGTGTGAAAAGAAGCATGTGTGAAGGAGGGTGACATCACACACACAATTTGATACAACAAAACGCGCATCCATCTCACATGATTAGTAACAATGAAATGTGTGTGTTCATGATTTCAATAGCACATACTCCCTTCGCTCCAAAATAAGTGTTGCTACCTTAGTACAACTTTGTACTATGTCAGCGACACTTATTTTGGGACCGCGGGGTGTGTATATAATTGGGTACAATGAAATGTGGGAAGATGGGGCATCCATCCCACACGATTAGTAACAACAAAAACGTGTAAGTTTGTGGTGCGGTTCTAATTGTAGACAGTTGCTTACAAGAAAATGCATGTGTTGCTGGCGCCCATCGCACATGGTTTGTTAAGGAGGAACGTGTGTTTTGGTTTGCTATCACAGAATCTGCCTATGGCATAATCGTGTGTGGTGTAGGTGTTCATTGCACAGAGTTTGTTGCCTTTTTTTTTCGTAACGGAGGCAAAAGATTTGCCTCATCTATTAAATAAGAAGAGGATAGAGTTTGTTACAAGGGCACACTTTTACACGGCATGGAAGATTACTCACGCAAAATAATGTTCCTTAATTTTTTTGCTCCGTCGGTGATCCAAAGGTTTGCCTCGCAGATGATGTTGTTTAGTAAGATTGGTGGTGGAGCACTCTTGTTCCGGAAAACACGCGCATTCCGCTCGTTCCAAATGGTCCATGACACGAGCATGGTTAGAGAGGCCATGGCCTTCCTGTTGGGGACTCCGGCGCCGGTCCTATTTGTCCACCATTCCTTAACCGAACTCTCAACATGCCACATAGAGGTGTCCATATGATGAAGCCCAAGTTTTGCAGTGACCAAGTTCCATAGCCTAATAGTGAAGCGGCATTTGAAGAAAAGATGCGGTCCACTTTCTTGCTCTCGCTTGCAGAGGGTGCAAAGACCACAATTTGGCCATCCACATTTTTGTAGTCTATCCGCGGTCCAAATTCTGTCTTGGATAGCCAACCAAGCGAAGAATTTAGCCTTTGGTGGCGCCCAAGCTTTCCAAACCATTTGGTCCATGGGAGAGAGAACCAAGCCAAGAAATTGGGCTTTGTAGGCGGAGGCCGCAGTGTAGTGCCCGCTTGTCGTATGCTTCCACACAATAGTATCTTCAGAGAGTGCGTCCAGATGCACATCGTTCACAAGTGCCCATAGCGTGAAGAATTGTCGGATGTGCTGAACGGAGACAACCGTGGAGGTGTTGAGCTTGAGGATCCATGCATTATTTTGTAGGGCCTCCCGCACCTTCCAATTCTTCCTTGAGGAGGCCGCAAAGACGAGCGGGGCAACATCCTTAGGCTTGCACCCATGGAGCCAGGGAGAATCCCAAAAAGGCGTTTTAGCGCCGTTCCCCATGGTGATGGTCGTGGACGCATAGAAGAAGTCAAGGTCCTCCTCATTACATGTATTTCCCAAGCCCACCCACAACTTTTGTGGTGCCGTCCACTCAAACCATGGCCATCTCAAGCGCAAGGCCCGCGCGAATTTATCGGTGTTGAGAACCCCAAGGCCGCCATATTCGCACGGGCGGCAAACCATGTCCCAGTTTACCTTGCACTTGGCGCCGAGTTTGTTGCCTTGAACAATGTACAAGATAACTGATTATCAATATAGCAGGTTTGTTTTCTCATAATTTATCCTTGCAAGTAAATTGGTCAGAATTTGAATTTCAGCATAGGAACCAGAACATATTTCATATCCAACATATGTTCAACCACAGTTGCATAAGTGACATCACAGTAAAACCATATGAATTAGTACAAAATAATACAAGGACTAAATTAAACAAGCACCACAATAGCACTTCACACTCGACATCTAAATCCTTCAAAAAGTAGCATCACAAACGGTGAAAGGAATTATGAAGCTGATTCAGTAGGTTGTAGAAGACAAATACCTATATTATTTCTTCCTGGATGTTGAAGGTCCGCACAAATTCAGTCCAACACCAATGGATTGACCGCTCTCTGTATTCAGCCTGTTGTGGAAAATTTACACATTATACAATGGGTGTTGTAGGAATATTGAATACCTCCCTTGCGTTATGACTACTGTTGAGGATATCGCTTATCGTTAGTGTCTCGGTCGGCTGAGGATTAGAAATTAATCAGAAACTAAATGATTAATCAATTTTATCGGTTAACTATTAATCGGCCATTATTTTACAAATCCCAGGTTTCGGGCACTAATATATGTCCATACTCTGAAACAACACGATGTCAGGATCTCATCGAGCTCAAATTACCACGAAAAGCCAATAATACAATAAATACTTTCATTTTCTAAAAATACATGGTATTCCAAAACCATGGTATTCCAAAACCTAAGTATTTCAATACATGGGAAATAAATATTTCAGTTTCTAAAAATCATAGTTTTTCTCAGTTTTGATAAAATTGTCGAGGTGTTTGGCAAGTGGCAGTTTTTCTCGGTTTTCTTTGGTTTGAATCGACTGTTACGTTGTTGCATGCATATTCAGCTACAGTCAGGGATCAACTTGTACTAATAGCCTTGCACGAGCATGTTCTTCTAGATGCTAGGATCTGTAGTAGAGTTATCTCTTGTAATCAATCAAAGTCCGAGGTAGTTAACACATGCACTGCAGGTCGACGTTTGCAGCCCGTGTACGTGTACGCCCATACCGATGGGATAGCTATCGATTTATGCATCACAGACGTTGATGGCCAGAAGTTGGACACAAGGGAGACCAAGCAGCCAACGCTTTCTCGGTTTTAAGAAAAGAGGCCAGGGCCTCTTTTTTTATATACAACAAAAATACCAAGTTTTAGAGATACCACGGTTTGTTAAACTGCAATATTTTCTTCATCCAAACAACTCAAAGTTTTGAATACCAAAGTTTTTTCAGAAATCACAGTATTTCTAAAAAACCACAAAAATACTTTGGCTTGCAAACGTACCCTGAAGTACTTGACCAAGAAGGCATGTCCCTGTTGATGCCTTGATGGTAGTACATTAATGTGCAAGTTTTTGGCACGCCCGTGCATCCATGCTCTGCAAAACCCTGAAGAGAACCTTTTTTTGTTTGCGAATAACCCTGAAGAGAAACTCACAAGGCCGAGCCACCAAACAAGCATCCATTCTTGTCCTTTTGTGAGCTGTAAATATAGCACATTGCCTAATAGATGCAACATGACACGTCTACACCTAATGCATCATCTATGCTGCCACTTTGCTTTCTCGGGGTACTACGCACCAAGAAATTTTCAGCATCCATTGCTATCGGTCACATGATTCGTGCGTACCCCCTGTGGCCGGCACTGCCTCGTTTTGCTCAAACGGTTTGGACGGTCTCGCCGGAGGCGGCGGCCGTGAGGCTCTTGTGCACGCTCTCGCCGTCGTCGCCGGCGCTGGGGAGGGTAGTGCCGTCGTCCTGACCACCGGCGGCTTTCTTCTTGCTCTTGGTGTACTCGCCGTAGAGGTACGAGGAGAAGCCCCAGACGCAGAGCGCGGTAGCGACGGCCTTCTCGGGGCCGAACGGGTCGCCGAACACCAGGACGCCGCCGATCACGTTGGCCGTGAGCACCGCCGCCATGCACACGCCGCTGTGCAGCGACGACGTCAGGTAGATCACGCCGGCGGTGCCCATGAAGCACGCCTGCCACGTCACCACCAGCGTCGCCACCACGACCCAGTACACGGCGTGCGACCCCTTCCAGTGGGCCACGTCGTCGCTGAAGCCGCGCGAAACCGCCAGCCCGACCGCTGCCTCCACGGAAGCCATGGCCTGCATCACCGCCTGCACCTCCACCGCGAGGATGAACCCGCCGGAGACCGCCTCCCGGTACACAAGCTCCATGACGGGGAGGTACGCCGAGAAGAGCCCCGCCGCGCAAAGCGTGACGACGTAGCCGATGATGTACCCCCTCCGGTTTGGGCTCTCGCCGGCGTCCCCAGACCGGAGCGCGAGGAGCACGGAGCAGAGCGTCATGAGCACGACGGCGTTGAGGTTGTTGAAGGTGAGCGGGTGGCGGACGATGACGACGGCGAGGACGAGCGTGAAGGCGAGCTGCATGGACAGCAGCAGCGACGAAGTGGACACCGGCAGGAGCGACGTGCTGTAGGCGAAGAGCAGGTTGCTGACGCCCATGAGCGCGCCGATGGCCAGGCACACGGCCAGGAACCGGCGCGAGAACCACAGGAACGGCCGCGGCGCGGAGGCGGGGCGGGGGCGGCCGGCGAGGAACACGGCGACCACCAGCGTCGGGAACCCCGCCGACTGCACCAGGGTGACCACCCACTTGTTCTTGCCGCCGTGGTGGAAGTAGAACCGGGACAGCAGGCTCGACGCCACCGACCCGACCAGCAGCGCCGCGTAGTTGGCCATCAGGAGCACCGTCGACCTGCGGCGGCGCGGCGCCACCGCGCCCGGGCCCGCCGCCCCGGAGGAGATAGCCATTGCCGCACGCGCCATCGTGGTCGATGAGTAGTAGGGGACGATGGATTGTAATGGTGAATTGGCGACGGGGGCACGTTTATATTGGCAAGGAGAGAAAAAGGCCAGCTAGCTAGAGATTGCGTAGAGTAAAGGAGGATTTATGGAAGGTTTTCCGAATGGCTGGACGTGAGAAAAAGCCCAGCTAGTGTATTTGATCACAGCAAAGCTGGAAAATTAATGATTAGCAGAAAAATACAAAGTTTCCTTGCTAAGCCATGACCAAGGATTGGATGGAAATAATAAACGCGGCAATGCGCTCGATTACATGTAGGATACGGATGTATTCGTGCATTCATTATGAATCGAAGCATATCTCTGAAAGTGGACACATATAATACCCCTCCGTTTCACAATATAATGTATGCTTTTTTTCTAGATCTCAAACTTTCATATGTTTGACCAAAATAACAAGTAAATAAAATGTAACCTAATACATTTCATGATGACTCTGATGGTACTGATCATATCTCAGCTCAATCTCGTGTGTGTGTGTGTGTATGTATCTTGGCACACAAAAGTGCAACCAAACAAATGGAAAGGGAAGGAAATGAAGTGTTCAACTAAAGAGACTTGTTCATTACTATTGTCTATTATATATGGCCATATATATGTCACGTGCTTTACGTTTGTATTTGCGGATGTAGATAGACGCTACATTCTTGCATCAATAAAGCTTGATTTGGAACTATGCTTGTGTGTAGGAAGTGGCAAGAAACCTAAAGGCCAGGGGGCTACTGGAATCAAGGGGGAGCATTTTCATGTTCTTAACAGTTGTCTAATTTTCTTTACAAGTTATTGCATGAAAGGAAACGAACACAGATTTGCAAACTGAAGGATGAAGAAGAAGTGCACGTCACAAGCCGCAAGGGGAATACGCCACAGCTTCCAAAGACTGAAAACGGAGCATCAGTTGGTGCAAAATTAAAATCAGATCGGCAGTGCTGATTAACACTTACCACATTTGTTTGATCCTGCTGCGTTCGTTGGGAAGGAGACGGGAGGGAGACATGCCGAGGATAAGGAGGGCGGTGCGCGCTTACGTCGGCCCGGGATCATCGATCGGATGGATGGATGGATGGATGCACTTACTAGTACGTGTACTTCACTTGACTGTGTTGACATCACCAGCTTTGTACGCGTGCTCTTAAGTGGGGAGCCGCATGCCTAGGGAGTGTGCATGCATCATCACCAGTTGTGTGTACGTACGTACATGTGGGTTCGTACTCGGTCGACACTTGTCGAGGGAAGTGGCGGGTCAGCCCACACTTGTCGTGGCAAGTAGAGCAACTCATATATGGCATGTACGATGTACCTACCCATAACCATGTAGATATACCATGTGTCCAGCTAGCTGTACATATATAGGTAGCTACAAGTGACAACAACGATCGATCCAACCAAGTATAGGCTCCCACAAAATAAAGTATAGGCTAACAGTAGCAGAGATATGGGCTTCGGTTTCGGCCAGTACGTTACTTGTATCTTTTTGTGGAACTAATCGACGCGTCTACTCCATCGAGGGTATACGGACAAAACATTTTTAGCAAGGCTCATCCCACCATTTCTATCGAAGAATTTTCTCTTCTTTTTTTTTTGCGGGGAACTATTAAAGATTCTTACAAGAAGGAAAGTAAAGGACTGAAACTTAAAAGAAGGAAACACACTTGCAGAAAACAGAACACGCGTTGTGGTCATCGACATTTCAGCAATTCCTAAACATTCAGAATCATCCTCGAAAAAATATGTGTGCCATAAAGCTATATTCAAAGCATATCTCGCAACATGACACATAAAGAGTAAGTGATCGATACTTTCATGTGCTCCACGGAACACACACAATATATCTCCACATTTCCACACTTAGATGCCTATTAGTTGAAATATCCCTTAATTCAATAAGCTCCCTAGTGGTTGGAGAACCGATAATCAATTGATAACATAGATTTGGCCGGTTGTATGCAATTTTGACAAGGTCACACAATGGGTGGTCCCTTTTGGTCACTGTTGAGGGGGGTGGGCATGGCTTTCAGTGAGGGGGAGGTCCTTGTGCTCAAGATGGGGGGCATGAGATTAGTTGAGGAAAATCCGTAAAAGCCCATAATAGGTCCGCATGTCTAGGATTATTGGGCATGAGATACAGGGAAGAGCATAAGCTGGGGAATGCTTTGGCCGCCCTCGCTGTGAGCTTGCATTTGCTGCGTTCGCGCTCCGCTTGCGGTTCAAGGGAGTTGGCCGGTGCGAACAGTCGAGCACCCGTGTTGTTTGGAGTGTCTCCGTCCGCTCGTTCCTTGCAATTGTTGGCTGCCCCCGGCGTCCTTGTGGGTGGCAGCATTGGAGGGGTTTTGATGTTTTGGTGGAGCGCTCGTGGGAGGCCAATCATCTCCATTGCACCTCCATTGCTGGTTCGGTTTGGGGTGTGTGGTCAGGGGGAAGGGGGCTTCGTCTCCGCTTAGGATGCTTGTCTTCTGCCTTCGCAATCTCGCTTTTGGGCAGCATGGTATGTCTCATTCTTTCCCCTCTATTTATCTTGTTTTCTATTCAATTTGGATGGTGGTGATGTGACAACAATGATCGATCCAACCAAGTATAGGCTCCCACAAAAATAAAGTGTAGGCTAATAGTGGCAGAGATATGGGCTTCGGTTTTGGCCAGTACGTTACTTGTATCTTTTTGTGGAACTAATCGACACGTCTACTCCATTGGGGGTATACGGACACATTTTTTAGCAAGGCTCCTCCCACCATTTCTATTGAAGATTCTTTTTCTTGGCAGGGAACTATCAAAGATTCTTACAAGAAGGAAAGTAAAGGACTAAAACTTAAAAGAAGGAAACACACTTGCAGAAAACAGAACACACCTTGTGGTCATCGACATTCCAGCAATTCCTAAACTTTCAGAATCATCCTCGAAAAAATATGTGCACCACAAGCTATATTCAAAGCATATCTCGCAACATGACACATAAAGAGTAAGTGATCGATAGTTCCATGTGATCCAAGCAACACACACAATACATCTCCACCTTTCCACACTTAGATGCCTATTAGTTGAAATATCCCTTAATTCAATAAAGCTCCCTAGGGGTTGGAGGAGAGCTGATAATCAATTGATAACATAGATTTGGCCGGTTGTATGCAATTTTGACCAGGTATCACGTTGGGTGGTCCCTTTTGGTCAGCATTGAGGGGGTGGACATAGGCTTTCGATGAGGGGAAGGTCTTTATGGTCAAGATGGGGGACGTGAGATTAGTTGAGGAAATTCCATAAAAGCCCATAATAGGTCCGCGTGTCTAGGATTATTGGGCGTGAGATACAGGGAAGACCATGGGCTGGGGAATGTTTTGGCCGCCCTCGCTGGGAGCCTGCATTTGCTGCGTTCTCGTTGTGTTTGCGGTTCAACGGGGTCGGCCTGTGCGAGCAGCCGAGCACCCGTGTTGCTGGAGTGTCTTCGTCCGCTCGTTCCTCGCCACTGTTGGCTGCCCCCGGCATCCCTGCGGTGGTGGAATTGGAGGGGTTTTGATGTTTTGGTGGAGCCCTCGTGGGAGGCCCATCGTCTCCATTGCGCCTTTGTTGCTGGTTTGATTGGGGATGTGTGGTTGGGGGGAAGGGGGCTTCGTCTCTGCTTAGGATGCTTGTCTTCTGCCTTCACAGTCTCGCTTTTGGGCAGTGTGGTACGTCTCATTCTTTCCCCTCTATTTATCTTGCTTTTTTTTCAATTTGGGTGGTGGTGCTGTGGCATTTACATGTCGGCAATGAATTTTGATTTCGTTCAGTTCTCCCAGGGTAGGCTTCCTCGGTGCTTCACTCGAAGTTGCCGCTCGGTATTCGATTTATCACGGGCTACTGCTGGTCACTGCTTCTATGGTGGTTCTTGGGTGTTTGGTTCATTGGGGTTATTGTGAGTCAAACTATCTTCGGAGAATATATTTATACTGATGTCAATCATGCCCATTTCAGAAGAGTTAGTCGTATGCGATTTGGGCTAAAAACACATGAGCCGTTGTGATCTTTACACACATTCTCCTAGAAATAGTTGTTTGTGAAACTTGAAGCATCATACACAATTGCTTCCCAATAATTATGTGAACTGTATCGCACACGGATTATCTATTGAACTTGTATGCGATGTGTAGTTGTCATCACACACAATTCCAAAACTCGACATGTTTGCCAGTTTTAGCCCACAATCATCCAGAAGTTCCCGTATGCAACAAATTAGGTCATCTCTTATGTTTCATTCCGAAGAACTGTATGAGACCTGTCGCATACATTAACTTTTTTGGTCATGCGTGATGTACCTACGATCACACATATTTTTTTTGCAAACTGTTCTATTTTTAAGCGTCTCTTATGCTACTTTCACACACAGTTTTTCCCTATGGTGCGCGATTTAGGGGGCTTAATAGTGGTCTGGTGTAGTAGTGATATATTGTTTGAAAGACGGAACTCATTTAACCATGGCAAACTTATTGATAATGTTTGTTTTTTTTCCTTCAACCGTATTGTTTGGACATGGCAATTTTGTAAGTTAGACCATGTCAATTTTTATTTTTTGGCCGTGGCAAATTTACTTTTTAATCCATGGCAAAAACATCTTCCTTTTCATGGCATTTTAATTTTTTGAACCATGGCAAAGTCATAATTCATTGCATGGCACTTATTTAATTTTTAAACCATGGAAACTTTATGTTTGCACCATGGTGGATTTTATTTTTCAACCATGGCAAATTTTCTTTGTTTGGACCATGCTACTTCTGTATTTGACACCACAACAAAATTTTATTTCGGACCATGGAAAATTTATTACTTTAGAGATGCCAAATTGTTTCTGTTTAGACCATGGGAAAATGTATTAATTTAACGATGGCAAATTTATTTGTTTACCCCTTCATGTCTACACCACCATAGAAATATTTATTACACCACCATAAAAAAATCAACTTTGATAACATTTGTTGAATAGAGCATGGTAAACAAATGTAGACCGTGGCAATTTTGACCGCATGGCTTCATTTTTTACATGCATGTTAGATAGAAAAAAAAATCATGATTTACTTTATTTTTGTCCATGATCAAGTTTTAATTCAGCCGTGTGGCTTTTGTTTTCTTTTTCTCATATATCATGGCAAATTTTTCTGATTTTCCCCCTTTTTTACATTTTTGTTTTTCTGAAAATAATTGTACCATTCATTCTTGATGGAAATTGTATCATCTATAAGATGGCAAAATATCACCCTAAGTTTTTTCAACATATATGTGTTTTTTACTCATGAGTATGAAAAGTCTTTCTCCTGCAAGTTTTTAACATGGCATTTTTTGTGTTTTTTTCTTTTTCCCGTACTAACTATTGACAATTTAAGGAATGTTCACAGTGTGTTTTTACGAAAAGTTTTGGCAGAAAATAAATCAAGGTAATTGGCAATTTCTTGTGGGCCGCTTGAGGCCCAATAAAGAGGCTAGCGAGGGTGTTCATGCAGGAGGGGTGGATTGTAGCGAACCAAAACGTTCGCTCGTCCCCCCCCCCCCCCCCCCCCCCACACACACACTCACACACACACACATCCTGCTCGAACGAATCGTTCGATTCTAGTGCCTCTCCTACCGAAGTCAGGTGGTTATCGGTGTCCAAAGCATAATGTGCAAAATAAAAAAAGAAGTGCAGTTTAGAAAAATACATTAAAACAGACACTAAACTAAAAAATATATTATATACAAAATATTATGAAACTTCAGAAAGTAAGGTAACACTATCACAAAAAAGACTGAACTATCAAAAAACTCATAGGGCTTTAGCACTTCTGTATAAGAAAAAAATTCGAGCAAAGGAGCTCATATATACTGTAGTAAACAATGGATATATACTCCCTCCGTTCCTCAATATAAGGTGTATTATTTTTCCAAAAAGTCAAACTTCTCTAAGTTTGACCAAGTTTATAGACAAAAATATCAATATCTAGAATACCAAATCATTATCACTAGATTCATCATGAACTATATTTTTACATTTTATATATTTAGTATTATAAATTTTTATATATTTTGCTGTAAAGTTGGTCAAACTACTAATACACCTTATATTTAGGAACGGAGGGAGATATAGCCACCCGACATTATTTCACTCGCTCCAAAACGTGTTGCACCATGGCATATCGTCACTTATAGTGAATTAAAACAAGAGTCTATTGCAGTAGTCAATTTTATCTTTGGTCTGACAACCCACCTTAAGATGAGATCGGGACATGTACGCTAGGCTATGGATGCATGCCCTTGATTATGATACACTATGTGACAATGTACATGTGCAAAAATTTAGCTGAGGTTGGTTTGAGTTTTCTGTCTTTAGCTAAGCACCTCTTTGAGAAAGACCTTGTAGTTTTCAGGTCTAGGGATTAAACACATGCTTTGCACTGCACATGGCCGTAGAACACAGCATGTGGATGTTAGGCCATGGAGCTGCCAATAATTCCCCTTGGTTCGTAACCCACTCCAAAAATGGATACCAGACAATAATTACTTGGATAAGTGACAAATCGAGAAAGGAGGATTCCAATCCCGCTGCATTCTTTCCATTTCCTTAAATAAACTGCCCCCACATGATCTCAACGTTCCTAATCTGAAACAAATCATTTTTCACGCCATAGAATGGACCCGGTCCATCGGCCATGTATTCATACACAGTTTCACAATTGTTCGGCACTAACTAGTCCATGATCAATACGGATGATCTACCCCATAGACCAACAATCAGTTCACCAGATAACATACTAGCAGATATTGATCGATTTGGTTTCAGGCTTTTACCACCGAACCAATGGAACATGTATTTTGAAATGCAGAGAGATTTGGCTCAAAAATAGTACTCCCTCCGTTCACTTATGTAAGACGTTTTAGAATTTAAGACAACATCTAAAACAGTTCAGTTTGGACTGTCTTAAACGACTTACAAAAGTGAATAGAGGGAATATTAACGAAGGAGAGCACATCGATCATCTAACAGATTTGAGAAGTAACAAAGTCTCATGAACTCATATTCCATCGCGATCTTATGTGGTGGTTTGTGCAGATTTTTTCTTTTTCTTTACTCTTTTATCCACATTTTTTCGACAAAGGATGAATTATATTGACTCAAAATGAAACATCAGGTGGATACAAACACAGTTAGGATGCGCACAACCAACACAAAAGCATGCACGAAATTAAACACATTGGCAAATAGAAAAGTCATACAAGACTAAAGCTATGCCTTAGCATAGAAATAAAACCAAAGTGATCAAAACAGCGATCGACAAGCTACATCTTTTACCATATCCGCATTAACCATGTATTGACACCACAAGGACATCAAGGTTGTTCAACAACGACCCCTTTATGAAAGGAACGATACTAAACTGGCACATCATCGAATCCAACCAACAAAGATCAGATTCTAAGTTTTCACCCTGAACAACGTGTCTGAACAACGTGTCTGAGCATATCCAAGGTCAGTTGAGTTGGATTTCTCTTTCACCCTGAGCAATGCCTTTAGCAAGGTCATGACGCAAAAACATCGTCAATGCCTTTAGCAAGGTCATTACTCAGGTTAGACTTAGGATTTACACCCAATAGTTCAAGACCGGGTACTCAAAGAGCACCACCGAATTGAAGTCAATCATGAATTGTCACCACCACTTTTGGAAGACCCCAGCAACTACATGTGTTGGTCTAGAAATCTCACCATTGCCACTGGACCACCACACCCTCCGAATCAAGTCATCGTCCACAGAATGCATTACATCGTCAAAGGAAAACTAGCGAGAGTGAAGCCGCCAAAACCCACACCCACATTGAAGCCTCCTAGCTGCTTCACAGAACCTCGCCTGAACGATCCGTCGACAGGTGCTACCATAGTAGACCTGAAAGAGAAATCCTCCCAACTCAAACACCAGAATGAGACGTTCACTGACGCGACTACCAGCGAGAAAGGGAGTGACCAGCCCCGACCTTTACTAGCAGTCGCCACCTATGCCCCATCCAACAGGGGCCCGATCAGGCCGGATCTGACACCAGCGCCACCATATAGCAGCACGAGATCCCGTGTTGGAAATATGCCCTAGAGGCAATAATAAAATGGTTTTTATTGTATTTCCTTGTTCATGATAATTGTCTATTGTTCATGCTATAATTGTATTAATTGGAAACTGTAATACATGTGTGAATACATAGAGCACAACATGTCCCTAGTGAGCCTCTAGTTGACTAGCTCGTTGATCAATAGATGGTTATGGTTTCTTGACCATGGACATTGGATGTCATTAATAACGGGATCACATCATTAGAAGAATGATGTGATGGACAAGACCCAATCCTAAGCATAGCACAAGATCGTGTAGTTCGTTTGCTAAGAGCTTTTCTAATGTCAAGTATCACTTCCTTAGACCATGAGATTGTGCAACTCCCGGAAACCGTAGGAATACTTTGGGTGTACCAAATGTCACAACGTAACTGGGTGGCTATAAAGGTGCACTACAGGTAGCTCCAAAAGTATCTGTTGAGTTGGCACGAATCGAGACTGAGATTTGTCACTCCGTATGACGGAGAGGTATCTCTGGGCCCACTCGGTAATGCAACATCATAATGAGCTCAATGTGGCTAAGGAGTTAGTCACGGGATCATGCGTCACGGAATGAGTAAAGAGACTTGCCGGTAACGAGATTGAACGAGGTATTAGGATACCGATGATTGAATCTCGGGCGAGTAACATACCGGTGGACAAAGGGAATTGTATATGGGATTGATTGAATCCCCGACATCGTGGTTCATCCGATGAGATCATCGTGGAACATGTGGGAGCCAACATGGGTATCCAGATCCTGCTGTTGGTTATTGGTCGGAGAACGTCTCGGTCATGTCTGCATGGTTCCCGAACCCGTAGGGTCTACACACTTAAGGTTCGGTGTTGCTAGAGGTGTTATGGGAAATAGTATGTGGTTACCGAAGGTTGTTCGGAGTCCCGGATGAGATCCCGGACGTCACGAGGAGTTCCGGAATGGTCCGGAGGTGAAGATTTATATATGGGAAGTCCAATTTCAGTCGTCGGAATGGTTTCAGGGGTTATTGGTATTGTACCGGGACCACCGAAAGGTGTCCGGAGGTCCACCGGGTGGGGCCACCTGCCCCGAGGACTTAATGGGATGAATATGGGAGGGAACCAGACCCCTAGTGGGCTGGTGCACCCCCAAGGGCCCAAGGCGCCTAGGGTTTGGAAACCCTAGGGGAGGGGGGCACCCCCACCTTGCTTGGGGGGCAAGTCTCCCCCTCCTGGCCGCGGATCCGACTTGCCTGCTCTGTCCCCATGCTCCCATCCGTGCTCCCACTTCATCCTATGACTGTATTTTTTTCATTTCTTTTTCTAATCTAATCATCTCCCCCCTGATTTTAAGGGGGTGGGGTCGGACCTTATTTTGTTCCAATCAAATCAAGCCACGTACGCAGGAGCACGGATGGGCACATGCGGGGGGAGCAGGCAAGTCTCGTCCCCTGGCCGCCCCCCCCTCTAGATGGTATCTAGAGGGGCCGACCCCCTCTCCCCTTCACCCTATAAATAGAGGGAGGTTGGAGGGATGTGAGGGAGTCCCGGATTAGGGGGTATCCAGATGGCCGGACTAAGACCCTTGGCCGGACTCCCGGACTATGAAGATACAAGATTGAAGACTCCGTCCCGTGTCTGGATGGGACTTTCCTTGGCGTGGAAGGCAAGCTTGGCGATACGATATGAAGATCTCCTCCCATTGTAACCGACTCTGTGTAACCCTAGCCCTCTCCGGTGTCTATATAAACCGAAGAGTTTTAGTCCATATGGAGAACAATCATACCATAGGCTAGCTTTTAGGGTTTAGCCACTCCGATCTCGTGGTAGATCTACTCTTGTACTATCCATATCATCAATATTAATCAAGCAGGAGTAGGGTTTTACCTCCATCGAGAGGGCCCGAACCTGGGTAAAAACATCGTGTCCCTTGTCTCCTGTTACCATCCGCCTAGACGCACAGTTCGGGACCCCCTACCCGAGATCCGCCGGTTTTGACACCGACATTGGTGCTTTCATTGAGAGTTCCTCTGTGTCGTCGCCTTTAGGACCGATGGCTTCTTCGCTCGTCAATCGCGACGCGGTCCAGGATGAGACTTTTCTCCCCGGAAAGATCTTCGTATTCGGCGGCTTCGCACTACGGGCGAACTCGTTTGGCCATCTGGAGTAGATCGAAAGCTACGCCCCTGGCCATCAGGTCAGGTTTGGAAGCTTAAACTACAAGGCCGACATCCGTGGGGACTTGATCTTCGACGGATTCGAGCCACAACCGGGTGCGCCGCACTGTCACGATGGGCATGATTTAGCTCTGCCGCCGGACAACACCCAGAGCGTCGCTCAGGTGTCCGCTCCGACCATTAGCTCGGAGCCCACTGTGCTAGTCGGGGATGGACGGTTGGACGCCGCCCCGGAAGCTGCAACCTCTACGGCGATAGAGCCGGATACCAGCCTAGTCCTTCGCAAGGCCCGTGACTCCAAGGTGCCGGACTCCGCTCCGGACTCCATATATCCCGCACCTCTTCCGATCGAGCCCGATTGGGCTCCGGTCACGGAGTTTACCGCCTCGGACGTCCTTCAGCACTCGCCCTTTGGCGATATTCTAAATTCACTAAAATCTCTCTCTTTGTCAAGAGAACCCCGGACGGACTACGGTCGGGGTGGTTGGGATGCGGACGACGAAGAAATTCGAACCCCACCCACCACCCACTTGGTAGCCACTGTCGACGATCTAACCGACATGCTCGATTTCGACTCCGAAGATATCGACGGTATGGACGCCGATAAAGGAGACGATCAGGAACCAGCACCTATAGGGCACCGGAAAGCCACCTCATCATACGATGTATACATGGTGGACACACCTAACAGAAACGACAACAAGGATCAAAAGGATGCGGCCAGGGATCGCTGCCTCGAAAAACAATCAAAGGGGCGGCGTAAGCGCAAGGCCAAGCCCCACCTCGACAAAGACCCAACCATAGAGCAGGGTGAATCAACGGAAGACGAACATGCCGTCGAGCATCCGTCCAAACAGGGCGGACAATCCGAACAACCAATCCCCGGGAAAGATAATAGCCCGGACGACCTCACACCAGACAAATCGCTGGAACATCAGAACCTCCACCAAAGGCTCATTGCCACTGCACGTAGCCTGAAAAAGCAGAAGCGGAGGCTCAAAACAGCGGAAAATGCACTCAGGATTAGATGGGGCAAAGTACTCAATACCGCACACAAGTACGGCAACAGTCGTCACACAAAGAGCTATCCGAAGCGGAAACTACTACCAGAATTTGATGAAGAGGCCATAAAGCCCCCACAGTCAAAAAATAAGGAAGCCACAAGGTCGGATAGACGACCCTATGATCAATCTCACGCATCAAAGGACGCCGCGCTCAATATGGCGCGCGATCCGTCCAAGAATTCGCATCAAAAAACTGGCCCAACCAGATCCATCTATAGGCCAAGAATGCAAGCTCCAGTGAGCGATGCAATGCAAAACATACCCGAACATCGCGGCACGCCTAAATACAGGGGCGCCGCACACCCCCTATGTTTTACCGATGAGGTGCTGGACCATGAATTTCCAGCCGGATTCAAGCCCGTGAACATAGAAGCATACGACGGAACAACAGACCCTGGAGTCTGGATCGAGGACTACATCCTCCACATACACATGGCCAGAGGAGATGACCTCCACGCCATAAAATACTTACCCCTTAAGCTCAAAGGGCCAGCCCGGCATTGGCTTAAAAGCCTTCCCGAAAACACCATGGAAAGTTGGGAAGTGCTTGAGGATGCTTTCCGGGCAAATTTTCAAGGGACCTATGTCCGACCCCCGGATGCGGATGATCTGAGTCATATAACTCAGCAGCCCGGAGAGTCAGCCCGGAAGCTCTGGAACAGATTCCTTATCAAAAAAAATCAGATAGTCGATTGTCCGGACGCAGAGGCCCTAGCAGCTTTCAAACATAGTGTCCGAGACGAATGGCTCGCCAGACACCTCGGCCAAGAAAAACCGCGAACAATGGCTGCGTTAACAAGCCTCATGACCCGCTTTTGTGCAGGAGAGGATAGCTGGTTGGCAAGAAGCAGCACCAGCGACCCGAATACGTCCGAACCCAGAGATGGGAACAGGAAGCCGCGCCGTAACAAAGAACCGTGCCGGATCAAGGACAACGGTCCGATGAGCACGGCAGTAAATGCCGGATTCAAAAGCTCTCGGCAAAATCAGAAAAAGCCGCCCCCAAAGAAGATAGGGACGAGCTATCCAACCTCAACAAAATCTTGGACAAAATATGTCAAATCCACAGCATTCCTGGGAGACCTGCAAACCATACCCACAGAGATTGTTGGGTATTTAAGCAGTCTGGCAAACTCAACGCCGAACACAGGGGCTCGACACACCAAGCGAAGATGACGATGCACCCCACAAGCAGAACACCGGAGAACAAAAGAAGTTCCCACAAGAAGTCAAGATAGTAAATCTACTTCATGTGACAAAAGGGAAGACCAGAACGGCACCTATGAAGACACGCGCCGTACGGCCAGCCCCAGAGGAGCAACCCCACTGGTTGTTACAACCAATCACCTTCGATCATCAGGATTACTCCAGAGGAGACCGGAACGCAGGCTGGACTGCCTTGGTCATAAATCCAATTATTAACGGACTCCAATTTACAAACGCCCTTATGGACGGCGGCAGCGACTTGAACCTGTTATATCAGGACACACTCCGCAAACTCGGGGTAAACCCAGTTATAATCCACCTTGGCAACACTTCCTTTCAAGGAGTCACGCCAGGCCTGGATACCCCAAGTATGGGTTCCCTTACGTTAGAAGTCACGTTCGGATCACCCGACAACTTCCGAAGCGAAAAGCTAACATTCCACATCGTCCCCTTCGTAAGTCGCTATCAAGCGCTACTGGGACGTGAAGCTTTCGCCCGCTTTAACGCAATACCGCATTACGCATCCCTTACACTCAAAATGCCCGGCCCAAAGGGCATCATTTCATTACAGGGGAACATAAATTGACCCCCAAAGTACGGGCAATGTGCGGCTGCCTGGACAGCTGCCCACAAATCCAGCCCTGCTATCCCGGACACGGCTCGACGAGTCCGGCGTAAACATGCTTAATACCCACATATCCCCATACAAGGGGCTCCGGATGCTCACGCCCGGAGACAATACGGCTCAACTCTTGCTCCAACTATATTTTGTTTATTTCAATATAGATTTCTCACACACTTATTTTTTACTAAGTTCTTCTCTTTCGCAGACAAACATCGTGCTACGCCTGTCCAGGATATGGCACAATGGAGACACAGTCGCAGACGTGCAGCAGGGACCCGTTTCAAGGATTCTTTTCAGATTAAGACCCTGCGTAAACCTTTTTTTACTGTCTCTTGTTGATAACATCCCCCGGTCTTCTCTATAACCAAGGAGGAGGCTGGAGTCTTGGCATGTGGCCACGCCAGAATTTTTTCGCGTACCTGGACACTAGGGGCTTTTTTACCAAGGGCTCTATTTCGGCCCGTCCTCATAAAGACCGAATACCTTAGGGAGTGTTCGGCGTCACGAGTTTGGCCCTATATGCATCAGCTCCGAATCATGTCTTTGGTCAAATGTTGGGTTTGCCCGGCTCCTGTGTTTTGCTGCTTTACGTTCCGTTATATCGGCTAACGTGGCACTAGGAGAACTACTGCGATTGTGCCCCGGTTCGGCCAGGTGAGCACCTCAGTAGAGAAAGCCGAAAACTGACTGTCATGATATAGCAAGAGACTGGTCAACCACTCGATGACTTTTGGAATCTTTAGGATTCCTCTGCATTAACGAAGGGCCGCTTCCCGGTCAGGAACACTCGCGCCCCGAATTCGGGCGAGCACGGTGCCCTTAGGGGCTATTCAGTAGCCCCACTGTCAAACTCCTATGGCTAAGTGAAAGTGATAAAGCATTATAGTCCGTTTGCCTAGTTCGCCGCGCCACCACCTCCTTTGTAGGACCAAGACGTTGGATTAAGTGTGAAAAGGCGCCTTTTTGTGAACACCCCCGCATTCTATGCGTGGGGGCTGAAGCCAACGACTGCCATCTTTCAGGTTATATACAAATATATACATTAAACGGCCGCACAGGAGGCATCATGATTCTTGCAAGCACAAGTATAAAAAGCTTTTTTCATAAAAAAATTGTTTTACAAATAGTATAAACTATTCGAAAACAACATCCTTCGAGCACTGTGACTCTATTATATGAGCGCCAGCAAGAACTTCCTCAAAATAGTGCTTGGCAGGTACTCGGCTTTCGTCCGAATCCCGGGACGCAATAATACTGGCCTTCATATCTGCCCAGTATGTTTTGACACGGGCTAGAGCCATCTGTGCGCCCTCTATGCACGCCGACCTCTTCATTGCATCACCATGCGGCACCGAACCAAGGAACTGTTGCACCAAGCCAAAATAACTCTTCGGCTCCGGCTTCTCCGGTCATAGACGACTCGCAACATACCTCATGGCGAGTCCGGATAACCTGTTCAGCTCCGCCCAGGCGGCCAAATGGTCGGATACTGACAGTGGGCGTTCTGGATTGTGGTACTGCGACCAAAAAAGCTCTTCCAATCCATGGTCACCTCGGCTGCGGAAGTGTTCGGTCGCATCCGCCGCACTTGCTGCCAAATCCAGATAAGCGTTTTCCGCACTCGACTGCCGGTCTAATGGAGCATACTTGGGGTCTCCGAACTTCATCCACGGCATATAAGGCTTTCCAGCCGTGATATCTCCGGCCTGACACAGCTCCTCCTTCATCGCTCTCATTGCAGAGCGAGTATCCTTGGCTTCGGCAGTGATCTTTTCAAGGTCCTTCTGAGCCGCCCTATCTTCTTGTTCGAGAAATTTACAGCGGTCACTAGCATCCTTCAATTTTATGGCCATCTCGGCTATTATCTTCTTGCTCTGGCAGTGAGCAGCCTATTCGGCTTTTAGCTCTTCAGCCGCTTTAACGACAGCCGCATCATTTTTCCTTGCTTGCTCCTTGGCTCGGGCAAGTTCCGCCCGAAGGTTCTCCACGGCAGCAGCACCATCTGCATCAAGCACATATATATAAGGCCCGAGCATCGAGCTCTCACTACTAGGGAAAAGCCTATACACAGAATCTTATCAGCAACGCGCTGTAAAATAAGGCGCTACTGCTAATTAGCAGTAGCGTGCTCGGGGGTAACTCGCTGCTGAAACCAATATAGCAGTAGCGCGCCCGCTCAAAGAAGCGCTACTGCTATAATTCCCACGAGGCCGCCATGAGGCTAGTTATAGCAGCAACGCATTATAATGACGGGCGCTACTGCTACGTAGCATAGTAGCAGCGCATTGCTGCAATAAGCGCTACTGCTAAATTTACTACAAAAGTTTTGCCCCATCTCCTCTATCCGATCCACACTCACACAGCCACACACTAGCTCACTGGATCCCCTCTCAATCCCCCGCGCCGGTCCACCCCCGTCGCCCCTCCTCCGTATGCGCCGCCGTCACCTCCTCCTCCTTACTGGACTCGGTACCGGCCTCCTCCTCCGTCCTCCCTCTCCACTCGCCGCTGGCCGGCCCCTCCTCGCTCCGCCTTCCTCCTCCGTCCTCCCTCCACTGGCCGCGCCGGCCGGCCCCTCCTCGCTCCGCCTTCCTCCTCCATCCTACTCTCTTCTCCCTCCTCGAGTCGCCCCTCCTTCTCCCTCCTGCCCGCTACATTTTGATTTAGTAGCTAGGCTAGTTCATATGCAACATTTTGATTTAGTTGATATGATTTAGTTGATTTAATTAGTAGGCTAGTTGATTTAGTTGACTTAGAACATTTTGATTTAGTTGATTTAATAGGCTAGTTCATTTAGTTGATTTAGTTGACTTGGAACATTTTGATTTAGTTGATTTAATAGGCTAGTTCATTTAGTTGATTTAGTTGACTTAGAACATTTTGATTTAGTTGATTTAGTAGGGTAGTTCATTTAATTAGTTGATTTAGAACATTTTGATTTAGTTGATTTAGTAGGCTAGTTGATTTAGTTGATTTAGAACATTTTGATTTAGTTAATTTAGTAGGCTAGTTGATTTAGTTGACTTGGAACATTTTGATTTAGTTGATTGTTAATCCTTTGCTCATATTGCTTTAGGAAAAATGGCGCCACCACCACCACCACTATGTCGACTGTGCAAGTCCAGATGCGCCAGCAGCCTTGCAACTGGCAAGCCCTTCGGCATCTACTTCCAGCCAAGTTTTCGTCATGCGGTGGTAAGAAATTAGATGAAATGTAATAACTATTTTGTTTTTAGTGTTGGCATTACTGCATTGTGTCATTTTGCTTATTTTACACAGATCGTCCCATGCAATGTGAGGTTGAAATTCAACAAGCTGATAGGAGACACGGTGACATTTGAGGCTCCTGGGGGGCCGTACACTATGGAGGTCGAGAAAGGACGCAATATGTCGCAGATTGGAGGAGTGGATGGGCCCGTTTCGTCGCTCGCATGCGTCTTACTGGTGGTGAGTTGATCAGCTTCTCCTTCCGAGCAGAAAGACCCAAGCTAGCTGTCATTTATCTCAACCTGGTGGAAGATGATGAAGATGACGAAGATGATGAAGATGATGAAGATAATGAGGACCCACTCAATGAAGATGATGAGGACCCACTTCATGAAGCAACCGTAGCTCAAAGAACAAGGCTGAGTGAGGAGGAGGTGTCCAACCTATGGGACATAATTCTGCCACATGCTGACTTTGTCGGGGTGCCATTCGTGACTCGCTTGACAAATACCATGGTTGATCGACATGATATGGTTTGTTATACTTACAAATGCAAATTATCTGATGAATTACTTAGTGTACAGTCCAATGATATGGTATGTTGTGTGGAATCTAGTCGATGATATGTTTTAGTGTAGAGTTCGATCACATGCTTATTAGTGTAGAATCTAATGAAACTATTAATAGTGTAGATAATCCATATGTACTTATTTGCGAGGCTATTTATTAATTGATATGTTTTTCTTATTCAGAAATTGGCAAAGAGCATATCTGTGAGTTATGGTATCGAGCCTGATGAAGAAGGCTCGGCTGGACTACACCTTACTGCAAGGGGCTCCGTCACAACCTGTACTTACCGCGTGGACATGGACGGTCGCACACACTTAAACTCGGTTGGGTGGAAGAAATTCCTCGATGGCAAGAATCTTCGTGTTGGACAGGCCATCCTAATTACTATCAAGAACACCAACCGCCCAGGCTTAAGGATGATGATTGTCTTCGATATCATCTAGAACTACATATGTGTGTGTGGCTATATCATCTAGAACTACATATGTGTGTGTGGCTAGATCATCTACAACCACATATGATGATCGTCGTCAATATCATCTAGAACTACATATGATGATGGCCGTTTATATGACCTTGTACTGCTTGAGGATGCATGTTGACTATGCATGAAATTGTTATCTAGTACTCCCTTCGTTCCAAATTACTCGTCGTGGTTTGAACTAAAACCACGGCGAGTAATTTGGAACGAAGGGAGTACTACCTAGTAATGGTTTATGAATTTGATATCTACTAGCAGTACCTAGTATCTAGTATCTGAAAAGGAAACTGAAAGGGAAAGGGGTAATGGGAAAATGATGAAAGATATAGAAGTAGCGAGGGATGGCGAAATCGCTACAGGTAGGTAATAATAGCGCGTTCTTAAAAAGCGCTGCTGATATCGTAAACAGTAGTAGCGCGGGTAAGGGCCGCGCTACTACTATGAGTTAGCTGTAGCGCCTTATTAGTAGCGCGTCCACCTGCGCTGCTGCTAGCCTTAAAACCCGCGCTACTACTAGGGTTTTCCCTAGTAGTGTCTTATCACCGGGTGTCTTTTGAACATACCTTGAGCCTCGTCTAGCCGCTTATTTACAAGCGCGATGTCGGCATCTGCTATGTCAAGTTGCCGCTTTAGTTCGGCACATTCATCAGTCTGGCTAGCCACCGAATGCCTCGCCACCTTCATGGAATAGGCGACATATTATACTTGGGGTTATGATCCTCTATGCGCCGTCACTCGTGACGACACACAGAGTCTCAGGGGCTACTATTCATAAAGGGCACATTTAATATGCGGGTCCACCAAAAGGTACACCTTTTTACGTACCTCAAAGTCTGTTAGTAAACTCCTGGCAGCCTCGTACAATCCGCTTTCCGCGGATGAAATCCTTCCAATCACCGTATTCATCAACATACGGTGTTCTTCTGAGATGGACGCCCTACCAAGCAGATCCTTCAGCCCCTCCGACGGCGCGCCAGAGGGTGCCGGACTAGCCTGACGACCTTTTCCAGGGTCCGGACTTGGAAAAACCCTCCGGGACGATACCTCGGGGTCGCCAGCCTCGTGAGACGGTGCAACAAGGGGAGGCGTTTCGCTCTCTATCATCTCTGGACGAAGATCCCCTGAAGATGAGCTCTGCTGAGAAGGGTTGAGATCCGAACTACAAGATAATGTTTCGGTTATTTTCCTCAGGAATAAAACAGGAGTGTGATTCATTATGGAACCCCTCCCTTCACTTACGTCTCGGGGTAGAGTGGGTCCCCTTTAGGGGCGATTCGGCTGGGGCGTTCTCCGGCGCCGAACCCTCTGGCGAAGATTTCTTTCCCCTCTTTGAGGTTATCACCTCCGGGTCTTCAGAGGCAGTCCTTTTCTTTCCCTGGTCGGGGGATTTTCAATTCTTCCCTTCCTAACAGCCTCCTTCGTGGAGGCGGTAGCTCCTTGGTTCCCCCCTTCGCCTTCCGCCGAAAGCGTGACCTCCAACATCCTGGTCAGCATGGGATTCGGCACGGTCTCGGGTAGGGGGATGGACACCTGATAAGCTTTGCCTTCGCCATCCACTCCTGTTCAAAGGACAACTCTACTAAAGGGTAATTTTTATAAAAATATGGATGGTGTGTCCAAATACGGGGCTACTTACTTTAGCATCCGGGCAATTGCAGCTCAGACCTACGTCCTCGGACAAATCCAGACACCTTGCTTGTTATCCGAAGAACAATTTGTACATCTCCACGGGTGTCACTCCCATGAAATCTTGTAGGACTCGTGGTCCCTCCGGATTGAACTCCCACAGGCGGAGAGGTCGACGTTTGTAGGGCAGTGTGCGGCGAATCACCATGACTTGCGCAACTATGGTCAAATTGATATCTCTTTCTAGGAGATCTCGAATACGACCCTGCAGCAAGGGCACGTCTTTGGGCAGCCCCCAGATAAGTCCTTCATTAGCCCATGACGCCAGCCGTGGTGGGGGACCCGAGCGAAAAGTAGGTGGTGCCACCCATGTGGTGCCCCTGGGGGCTGTGATGTAAAACCAGTCCCGTTGCCATAAGCCGAGCTCCTCTTGAAAAGAGCCTTCGGGCAATGGAGCGTCGTCCATCTTGCTTATTATAGCTCCTACGCACTCAGCGTGCTGCCCCTCGATCATTTTCGGTTCCACTTTGAAGGTTTTTAGCCACAATCCGAAGTGAGGAGTGATATGGAGGAAGGCCTCGCACACGACAGTGAATGATGAGATCTGGAGGATGGACTCTGGAGCTAGGTCGTGGAACTCCAGCCCGTAGTAAAACATAAGCCCCCTCATGAAGGGATCGATCGGGAAGCCTAGCCCCCGAAGCAAGTGAGATGCGAACACCACGCTTTCACCGGGCTGGGGAGCGGGAATAGCTTGCCCTTGAGCAGGCAGTCTATGCAAGATTTCACCGGTTAGATACCTGGCATCTCTCAGCTTTCGCACATCTTCTTCCGCAATGGAGGAAGGCATCCACCGGCCTTGAAGGTCGGAGCCGGACATCGTCAAAAGTCCAAAGCGCCTAAAACTAGAGCTTTGGGTGTTGGAACTCGAAGCGAGGGGCGGATTTGATTGGTTTGAGAAGAAGGGAGCTGGGCCTTGGTTCCTTATAAAGAAGGTGAATACCAAGAGCCCTCCCCGTAACCGTTTGAGACTTGCTTTCAATTAGGGAGTCATACCTAAGTCGCGGTTGGGTTACCCACGCCCGTATTGATGAGAATCCCGGAATAAGGGGACACGATCTCTGCTTTGACAAGACGTGCCAGGGAAACCACCTCGCTAAACATGCTGAGGTGGGACAGTAAAACAATTCGAATGAAGGCCTGGCCGTGACGTCATGCTATGTAATACGTCAGCAGATTCGACTGATGCAAATATTATTCTCTCTGCGGTGGAATGTGGAACTTATTTTGCAGAGCCGGACACTACCCTGGTGTTCAACATCTTCTATGGAATAGAGGAGGAACCCTCCTTGCAATGCCGAAGACAACTTGCGCACCGGACTCGTCGTCATTGAAGCCTGGTTCAGGGGCTACTGAGGGAGTCCCGGATTAGGGGGTGTCTGGATGGCCGGACTAAGACCCTTGGCCGGACTCCTGGACTATGAAGATACAAGATTGAAGACTCCGTCCCGTGTCCGGATGGGACTTTCCATGGCGTGGAAGGCAAGCTTGGCGATATGATATGAAGATCTCCTCCCATTGTAACCGACTCTGTGTAACCCTAGCCCTCTCCGGTGTCTATATAAACCGGAGAGTTTTAGTCCATACGAAGAACAATCATACCATAGGCTAGCTTTTAGGATTTAGCCACTCCGATCTCGTGGTAGATCTACTCTTGTACTATCCATATCATCAATATTAATCAAGCAGGAGTAGGGTTTTACCTCCATCGAGAGGGCCTGAACCTGGGTAAAAACATCATGTCCCTTGTCTCCTGTTACTATCCGCCTAGACGCACAGTTCGGGACCCCCTACCCGAGATCCGCTGGTTTTGACACCGACAGGCTACATAACCCCTTCCCCTGGTGCAGCCCCTTCCTCCTCCAACACTTCCTCCTCCTCCGTAGAGCTTGGCGAAGCCCTGCAGAAAATCCACAAGATCTACCACCACGCCGTCGTGCTGCCGGAGCTCTCCCTCAACTGCTCCTCTCCCCTTGCTGGATCAAGAAGGAGGAGACGTCCCTGGGCTGTATGTGTGTTGAACGCGTAGGCGCCATCCGTTTGGTGCTAAATCATATCTTTCGTGATTTGAATCGCCGTGAGTACGACTCCATCATCCGCGTTCTTGTAACGCTTCTGCTTAGCGATCTTCAAAGGTATGAAGGTGGACTCCCTCTCTCTCGTTGCTAGAATCTACTAGATTGATCTTGGTGATACATAGGAAAATTTTGAATTATTGCTATATTCCCAAACAGTGGCATCGTGAGCTAGGTCTATGCATAGTTTCTATGCACGAGTAGAACACAAAGTAGTTGTTGGTGATGATTTGTTCAATTTGCTTACTATTACTAGTCTTATGTTGATTTGGCGACATTGTGGGTTGAAGCGGCCCGGACCGACCTTACACTTACGCTTACATGAGACAGGTTCCACCGACTGACATTCACTTGTTGCATAAGGTGGATAGCGGGTGTCTGTCTCTCCCACTTTAGTCAGATCGGATTCGATGAAAAGGGTCCTTATGAAGGGTAAATAGAAATTGGCATATCACCGTTGTGGCTTTTGCATAGGTAAGAAACGTTCTTGCTAGAAACCCATAGCAGCCACGTAAAACATGCAACAACAATTAGAGGACGTCTAACTTGTTTTTGCAGGTTATGCTATGTGATGTGATATGGCCAAAAAGATGTGATGAATGATATATGTGATGTATGAGATTGATCCTGTTCTTGTAATAGGAATCACGACTCTCATGTGGATGAGTATGACAACCAACAGGAGCCATAGGAGTTGTCTTAATTTATTGTATGACTTGCGTGTCATTGAAAATGCCATGTAATTACTTTACTTTATTGCTAACCGTTAGCCATAGTAGTAGAAGTAATAGTTGGCGAGACAACTTCATGAAGACACGATGGTGTAGATCATGATGATGGAGATCATGGTGTCATGCCGGTGACGAAGGTGATCATGCCGTGCCTCAAAGATGGAGATCAAAGGTGCAAAATGATATTGGCCATATCATGTCACTTTATGATTTGCATGTGATGTTTGTCATGTTTACATCTTATTTGCTTAGAATGAAGGTAGCATAAATAAGATGATCCCTCATTAAAATTTCAAGAAAGTGTTCCCCCTAACTATGCACCGTTGCGAAAGTTTGTTGTTTCGAAGCACCACGTGATGATCGGGTGTGATAGATTATAATGTTCGCATACAACGGATGTAAGCCAGATTTACACATGCAAAACACTTAGGTTGACTTGACGAGCCTAGTATCTACAGACATGGCCTCAAAACACGAGAGACCGAAAGGTCGAACATGAGTCGTATAGTAGATATGGTCAACATGGAGATGTTCACCGATGATGACTAGTCCGTCTCACGTGATGATCGGACACGGCCTAGTTGACTCGGATCATGTATCACTTAGATGACTAGAGGGATGTCTATCTAAGTGGGAGTTCATTAAATAATTTGATTAGATGAACTTAATTATCATGAACATAGTCAAAAGGTCTTTGCAAATTATGGCGTAACTTGCACTTTAGTTTTACTATTTTAGATATGTTCCTAGAGAAAATTTAGTTGAAAGTTGATAGTAGCAATTATGCAGACTGGGTCCATAAACTGAGTATTGTCCTCATTGCTGCGCAGAAGGCTTATGTCCTTAATGCACCGCTCGGTGTGTTGAACCTCGAACATCATCTGTGGATGTTGCGAACATCTGACATACACATTTTGATGACTACATGATAGTTCAGTAATGTTAAACGGTTTAGAATTGGGGCGCCGAAGACGATTTTGAAACGTCGCGGAACATATGAGATGTTCAAAGGGCTGAAATTGGGATTTCAGGCTCGTGCCCACGTCAAAAGGTATGAGACCCCCGACGAGTTTCTTAGCCCACAAACTAAGGGAGAAAAGCTCAATCGTTGAGCATGTGCTCAGATTGTCTGAGTTCTACAATCACTTGAATCGAGTGGGAGTTAATCTTCCAGATGAGATAGTGATTGTTCTCCAAAGTCACTGCCACAAAGCTACTAGAGCTTCGTGATGAACTATAACATATCAGAGATAGATATGATGATCCTTGAGCTATTCACGATGTTTGACACCACGAAAGTAGAAATCAAGTAGGAGCATCAATTGTTGATGGTTAGTAAAACCGCTAGTTTCAAGAAGGGTAAGGGCAAGAAGGGATACTCCATGAAATGGCAAATCAGTTGCTTCCCTAGTGAAGAAACCCAATGTTGAACCCAAACCCGAGACTAAGTGCTTATGTAATGAGGGGAATGGTCACTGAAGCAGAACTACCCTAGATACTTGGTAGATGAGAAGGCTGGCAAGGTCGAAATAAGTATATTGGATATACATTATATTAATATGTATTTACTAGTACTCCTAGTAGCAGCAGGGTAATAGATACTGGTTCGGTTGCTAAGTGTTAGTAACTCGAAATAAAAGGGCTACATAATAAACAGAGACTAGCTAAAAGCAAGGTGACAATATGTGTTGGAAGTGTTTCAAAGGTTAATGTGATCAAACATCGCACGCTCCCTCTACCATCGGGATTGGTGTTAAACCTAAATAATTGTTATTTGGTGTTTGCGTTGAGCATAGACATGATTGGATTATGTCTATAGCAATACGGTTATTCATTTAAGGAGAAGAATGGTTACTCTGTTTATTTGAGTAATACCTTTAATGGTCTTGCACCTAAATTGAATGGTTTATTGAATCTCGATTGTAGTGATACACATGTTCATGCCAAAAGATTAAGATAGTAATGATATAGTACCACCTACTTGTGGCACTATCATTTGAGTCATGTTGATATAAACACATGAAGAAACTCCATGCAGATGGATCGTTTGGACTCACTTGATTTTGAAACACTTGAGACATGCAAATCCTACCACATGGGCAAGATGACTGAAAGGCCTCGTTTTCAATGAGATGGAACAAGAAAGCAACTTGTTGGAAGTAATACATTTTGATGTGTGCAGTCCAATGAGTGCTGAGGCAAGCAGTGGATATCGTTATGTTCTTACTTCACAGATGATTTGAGTAGATGCTAAGTATATTTACTTAATGAAACACAAGTTTGAATTATTGAAAGGTTCAAGTAATTTCAGAGTGAAGTTGAAGATCGTCGTGACAAGAGGATAAAATGTATAGGATATGATCATAGAGATGAATATCTGAGTTACGAGTTTGGTACAAAATTAAGACATTGTGGAAATTGTTTCACAACTAATACCGCCTGGAACACCATAGTGTGATGGTGTGTCCGAATATCATAGGTACACCCTATTGGATATGGTGCATACCATGATGTCTCTTATCTATTACCACTATCGTTTATGGGTTAGGCATTAGAGACAACCACATTCACTTTAAATAGGGCACCACGTAATTCCGTTGAGATGACACCGTATGAACTATGGTTTAGAAATACCTAAGCTGTCGTTTCTGTTGGGGAATGTAGCAGAAATTCAAAATTTTCTACGCATCACCAAGATCTATGTATGGAGAGACTAGCAACGAGAGAGAGGGGAGTGCATCTACATACCCTTGTAGATCGCGAGCGGAAGCGTTCAAGAGAACGGGGTTGATGGAGTCGTACTCGTTGTGATCCTAATCACCGATGATCCTAGCGCCGAACGGACGACACCTCCGCGTTCAACACACGTACGGTTGGGAAGATGTCTCCTCCTTCTTGATCCAGCAAGGGGAAGGAGAGGTTGATGGAGATCCAGCAGCACGACGACGTGGTGGTGGAAGCAGCGGCGATCTCGGCAGGGCTTCGCCAAGCTCAGCGAGAGGGAGAGGTGTCACGGGAGGGAGAGGGAGGCGCCAGGGGCTAGGGTACGGCTGCCCTCCCTCCCCCCAACTATATATAGGGCCCCTAGGGGGGGCGCCGGCCCTAGGAGATCCAATCTCCAAGGGGGGCGGCGGCAAGGGGGGAAACTTGCCCCCAAGCCAAGTGAGGCACCCCCCACCCCTAGGGTTTCCAACCCTAGGCGCAGGGGGAGGCCCAAGGGGGGCGCACCAGACTACCAGGGGCTGGTTCCCATCCCACTTCAGCCCATTTGGCCCTCTGGGATAGGTGGCCCTACCCGGTGGACCCCCGGGACCCTTCCGGTGGTCCCGGTACAATACTGGTGACCCCGAAACTTTCCCGATGGCTGAAACTGGACTTCCTATATACAAATCTTTACCTCTGGACCATTCTGGAACACCTCGTGACGTCCGGGATCTCATCCGGGACTCCGAACAACTTTTGGGTTACCGCATACTAATATCTCTACAACCCTAGCGTCACTGAACCTTAAGTGTGTAGACCCTATGGGTTCAGGAGACACGCAGACATGACCGAGACGACTCTCCGGTCAATAACCAACAGCGGGATCTGGATACCCATGTTGGCTCCCACATGTTCCACGATGATCTCATCGGATGAACCATGATGTCGAGGATTCAATCAATCCCGTATTCAATTCCCTTTGTCTACAGGTATAGTACTTACCCGAGATTCGATCGTCGGTATGCCGATACCTTGTTCAATCTCGTTACCGGCAAGTCTCTTTACTCGTTCCATAACACATCATCCCGTGATCAACTCCTTGATCATATTGTGCACATTATGATGATGTCCTATCGAGTGGGCCCATAGATACCTCTCCGTCACACAGAGTGACAAATCCAAGTCTCGATTCATGCCAACCCAACAGACAGTTTCGGAGATACCCATAGTGCACCTTTATAGCCACCCAGTTACATTGTGACGTTTGGTACACCCAAAGCATTCCTACGGTATCCGGGAGTTGCACAATCTCATGGTCTAAGGAAAATATACTTGACATTTAGAAAAGCTTTAGCATACGAACTACACGATCTTGTGCTTGGCTTAGGATTGGGTCTTGTCCATCATATCATTCTCCTAATGATGTGATCCCGTTATCAATGAGATCCAATGTCCATGGTCAGGAAACCATGACCATCTGTTGATCAACGAGCTAGTCAACTAGAGGCTCAGTAGGGACATGTTGTGGTCTATGTATTCACACATGTATTGCGGTTTCCGGTCAATACAATTATAGCATGAATAATAGACAATTATCATGAACAAGGAAATACAATAATAACCATTTTATTATTGCCTCTAGGGCATATTTCCAACAGTCTCCCACATGCACTAGAGTCAATAATCTAGTTCACATCACTATGTGATTGTAATGAATCGACACCCATGGGGTTTGATAATATCTCGCTTGTGAGAGAGGTTATTAGTCAATGGATCTGAACCTTTCAGATTCGTGTGTGCTTTGCAAATCTCTATGTCATCTCCTAGATGCAGCTACCACACTCTATTTGGAGCTATTCCAAATAACTGTTCTACTATACGAATCCGGTTTACTACTCAGAATAATCCGGATTAGTGTCAAAGTTTGCATCGACGTAACCCTTTACGACGAACTCTTTTACCACCTCCATAATCGAGAAAATTCCTTAGTACAGTAGTTACTAAGGATAAGTTTGACCGCTGTCCTGTGATCCATTCCTGGATCACTCTTGTACCCATTGACTGACTCATGGCAAGGCACACTTGAGGTGTGGTACACAGCATAGCATACGATAGGGCCTATGTCTGAAGCATAGGGGACGACCTTCGTCCTTTCTCTCTCTTCTGCCGTGGTCATGTCTTGAGTCTTACTCAATACTCACACCATATAACACAGCCAAGAACTCCTTCTTTGCCGATCTATTTTGAACTCCTTCAAAATCTTGTCACGGTATGTATTCATTTGAAAGTACTATTAAGCGTTTTGATCTATCCTTATAGATCTTGATGCTCAATGTTCAAGTAGCTTAATCCAGGTTTTCCATTGAAAAAACACTTTTCAAATAACCCTATATGCTTTCCAGAAATTCTACATTATTTCCGATCAACAATATGTCAACAACATATACTCATCAGAAATGCTATAGTGCTCCCACTCACTTCTTTGGAAATACAAGTTTCTCATAAACTTTGTATAAACCCAAAATCTTTGATCATCTCATCAAAGCATATATTCCAACTCCGAGATGCTTACTCCAGTCCTTAGAAGGATTGCTGGAGCGTTGCACACTTGTTAGCATCTTTCAGGATTGACAAAACCTTCTGGTTGTATCACATACAACCTTTCCTCAAGAATAACGTCGAGGAAACAATGTTTTGACATCCTATCTGCAAGATTTCATAAATCATGCAGTAATTGCTAATATAATTCCAACAGACTCTTAGCATCGCTATGAGTGAGAAAGTCTCATCGTAGTCAACTCCTTGAACTTGTTGGAAAACATCTTAACGACAAGTCGAGCTTTCTAATGGTGACACTTACCATCATTGTCAGTCTTCCTTTTAAAATCCATCTGTACTCAACAGCCTTACGACCATTGAGTAGTTCTGCCAAAGTCTATACTTTGTTTTCATACATGGATCCTCTCTCGAATTTTATGGCCTCGAGCTATTCGTCGGAATCCGGGCCCACCATCGCTTCTCCATAGCTCGTAGGTTCATTGTTGTCTAGCAACATGACCTCCAAGACAGGATTACCATAGCACTCTGAAGCAGTACGCGTCCTTGTCGTCCCACGAGGTTTGGTAGTGACTTGATCCGAAGCTTCATGATCACTATCATCAGCTTCCACTTCAATTGGTGTAGGTGCCACAGGAACAACTTCCTGTGCCCTGCTACACACTAGTTGAAGTGATGGTTCAATAACCTCATCAAGTCTCCACCATCCTCCCACTCAATTCTTTCGAGAGAAACTTTTCCTCGAGAAAGGACTCGTTTCTAGAAACAATCGCTTTTGCTTCCGAATCTGAAATAGGAGGTATACCCAACTGTTTTGGGTTTCCTATGAAGATGTATTTATCCGCTTTGGGTTCGAGCTCATCAGGATGAAACTTTTTCATATAAGCGTCGCAGCCCCAAACTTTCAAGAAACGACAGCTTAGGTTTCTCTAAACCATAGTTCATACGATGTCATCTCAACAGAATTATGTGGTGCCCTATTAAAGTGAATGTGGTTGTCTCTAATGCCTAACCCATGAACAATAGTGGTAATTTGATAAGAGACGTCATGGAATGCACCATATCCAATAGGGTGCAACTATGACGTTCGGACACACCATCACACTATGGTGTTCCAGGCGGTGTTAGTTGTGAAACAATTTCCACAATGTCTCAATTGTGTACCAAACTCGCAACTCAGATATCCATCTCTATGATCATATCACAGACATTTTATCCTCTTGTCACGAAGATCTTCAACTTCACTCTAAAATTACTTGAACCTTTCAATAATTCAGACTTGTGTTTCATCAAGTAAATATCCTCAGCATCTACTCAAATCATCTGTGAAGTAAGAACACAATGATATCCACTGCGTGCCTCGACACTCATTAGACAACACACATCAAAATGTATTACTTCCAACAAGTTGCTCTCTTGTTCCATCTTACTGAAAAACGAGGCTTCTCAGTCATCTTGCCCATGTGGTATGATTTGCATGTCTCAAGTGATTCAAAATCAAGTGAGTCCAAACGATCCATCTGCATGGAGTTTCTTCATGCGTACATACCAATAGACATGGTTCGCATGTCTCAAACTTTTCAAAAAAACTGAGTGAGTCCAAAGAAACGTCAACATGGAGCTTCTTCATGCGTTTTATACCAATATGACTTACATGGCAGTGCCACAAGTAGGTGGTACTATCATTACTATCTTATATCTTTTGGCATGAACATGTGTATCACTACGATCGAGATTCAATAAACCATTCATTTTAGGTGCAAGACCATTGAAGGTATTATTCAAATAAACAGAGTAACCATTATTCTCCTTAAATGAACAACCATATTGCGATAAACATAATCCAATCATGTCTATGCTCAACGCAAACACCAAATAACAATTATTTAGGTTTAACACCAATCTCAATGGTAGAGGGAGCAGGCGAATGCTTGATCACATCAACCTTGGAAACACTTCCAACACACATCGTCATCTCACCTTTAGCTAGTCTCTGTTTATTCCGTAGCCTTTTATTTCGAGTTACTAACACTTAGCAACCGAACCGGTATCTATTACCATGGTGCTACTAGGAGTACTAGTAAAGTACACATTTAATTCAATGTATATCCAATATACTTCTGTGAACCTTGCCAGCCTTCTCATCTACCAAGTATCTAGGGTAGTTTTGCTTCAGTGTCCATTCCCTCATTACAGAAGCACCTAGTCTCGGGTTTGGGTTCAACCCTGGGTTTCTTCACTGGAGCAGCAACTGATTTGCCGTTTCATGAAGTACCCCTTCTTGCCCTTGCCCTTCTTGAAACTAGTGGTTTCACTAACCATCAACAATTGATGCTCCTTCTTGATTTCCACTTTCGCGGCGTCAAACATCGCGAATATTTCAAGGATCATCATATCTATCCCTGATACGTTATAGTTTATCACGAAGCTCTAGCAGCTTGGTGGCAACGACTTTGGAGAAACATCACTATCTCATCTGGAAGATTAACTCCCACTCGATTCAAGTGATTGTTGTACTTAGACAATCTGAGCACAAGCTCAACGATTGAGCTTTTCTCCCTTAGTTTGCAGGCTAAGAAACTCGTCGGAGGTCTTATACCTCTTGACGTGGGCACGAGCCTGAAATCCCAATTTCAGCCCTCGAAACATATCATATGTTCCGCGACATTTCGAAATCGTCTTCGGTGCCTCAATTCTAAACCGTTTAACATTACTGAACTATCACGTAGTTATCAAAACGTGTATGTCAGATGTTCGCAACATCCACAGACAACGTTTGAGGTTCAGCACACCGAGCGATGCATTAAGGACATAAGCCTTCTACGCAGCAATGATGACAATCCTCAGTTTACAGCCTCAGTCTGCATAATTACTACTATCAACTTTGAACTAAATTTTCTCTAGGAACATATCTAAAACAGTAGAACTAAAGCGCGATCTACGACATAATTTTCAAAGACCTTTTGACTATGTTCAGGATAATTAATTCATCTAATGAACTCCCACTCAGATAGACATCCCTCTAGTCATCTAAGTGATACATGATCCGAGTCAACTAGGATGTGTCCGATCATCACGTGAGACAGACTAGTCATCATCGGTGAACATCTTCATGTTGATCGTATACACTATACGACTCATGTTCGACCTTTCGGTCTCTTGTGTTCTGAGGCCATGTCTGTACATGCTAGGCTCGTCAAGTCAACCTAAGTGTTTCGCGTGTGTAAATTTGGCTTACACCCGTTGTATGTGAATGTTAGAATCTATCACACCCGATCATCACGTGGTGCTTCAAAACAACGAACTTTTGCAATGATGCACAGTTAGGGGGAACACTTTCTTGAAACTATTATGAGGGATCATATTATTTACTACCGTCGTTCTAAGCAAATAAGATGCATAAACATGATAAACATCACATGCAATAAAATAGTGACATCATATGGCCAATATCATTTTGCTCCTTTTGATCTCCATCTTTGGGGCTCCATGATCATCATCGTCACCGGCATGACACCATGATCTCCATCATCATGATCTCCGTCATCGTGTCTCGATGAAGTTATCTCGCCAACTATTACTTCTACTACTAGGGCTAACGGTTTAGCAATGAAGTAAAGTAATTACATGGCGTTATTCAGTGACACGCAGGTCATACAATAAATAAAGACAACTCCTATGGCTCCTGCCGGTTGTCATACTCATCGACATGCAAGTCGTGATTCCTATTACAAGAACATGATCAATCTCATACATCACATATCATTCATCACATTCTTTTGGACATATCACATCACATAGCATACCCTGCAAAAACAAGTTAGACGTCCTCTAATTGTTGTTTGCATGTTTTACGTGGCTGCTATGGGTTTCTAGCAAGAACGTTTCTTACCTACCCAAAAGCCACAACGTGATATGCCAATTGCTATTTACCCTTCATAAGGACCCTTTTTCATCGAATCCGATCTGACTAAAGTGGGAGAGACTGACACCCGCTAGCCACATTATGCAACAAGTGCATGTTAGTCGGTGGAACCTGTCTCACGTAAGTGTACGTGTAAGGTCGGTCCGGGCCGCTTCATCCCACAATACCGTCGAAACAAGATAGGACTAGTAACGGTAAGAAAATTGAACAAATCATCGCCCACAACTACTTTGTGTTCTACTCGTGCAAAGAATCTACTCATAAACCTGGCTCTGATACCACTATTGGGGAACATAGCAGAAATTCAAAATTTTCTACGCATCACCAAGATCTATCTATGGAGAGACTAGCAATGAGAGAGAGGGGAGTGCATCTACATACCCTTGTAGATCGCGAGCGGAAGCGTTCAAGAGAACGGGGTTGATGGAGTCGTACTCGTCGTGATCCTAATCACCGATGATCCTAGCGCCGAACGGACGGCACCTCCGCATTCAACACACGTACGGTTCGGAAGACGTCTCCTCCTTCTTAATCCAGCAATGGGAAGGAGAGGTTGATGGAGATCCAGCAGCACAACGGCGTGGTGGTGGAAGCAGCGGCGATCTCGGCAGGGCTTCGCCAAGCTCAGCGAGAGGGAGAGGTGTCACGGGAGGGAGAGGGAGGCGCCAGGGGCTAGGGTACGGCCGCCCTCCCTCCCCCCACTATATATAGGGCCCCTAGGGGGGGGGGCGGCCCTAGCAGATCCAATCTCCAAGGGGGGCGGCGGCCAAGGGGGAAACTTGCCCCCCAAGCCAAGTGGGGCGCCCCCCACCCCTTGGGTTTCCAACCCTAGGCGCAAGGGGAGGCCCAAGGGGGGTGCACCAGCCCACCAGGGGCTGGTTCCCATCCCACTTCAGCCCATGTGGCCCTCCGGGATAGGTGGCCCTACCCGGTGGACCCCCGGGAACCTTCCGGTGGTCCCGGTACAATACCGGTGACCCCAAAACTTTCCCGATGGCCGAAACTGGACTTCCTATATACAAATCTTTACGTCCGGACCATTCCAGAACACCTCGTGACGTCCGAGATCTCATCCGGGACTCCGAACAACTTTCGGGTTACCGCATACTAATATCTCTACAACCCTAGCGTCACTGAACCTTAAGTGTGTAGACCCTACGGGTTCGGGAGACACGCAGACATGACCAAGACGACTCTCCGGTCAATAACCAACAGCGGGATCTGGATACCCATGTTGGCTCCCACATGTTCCACGATGATTTCATCGGATGAAACACGATGTCGAGGATTCAATCAATCCCGTATTCAATTCTCTTTGTCTATCGGTATAGTACTTTCCCGAGATTCGATCGTCGGTATGCCGATAGCTTGTTCAATCTCGTTACCGGCAAGTCTCTTTACTCCTTCTGTAACACATCATCTCGTGATAAACTCCTTGATCACATTGTGCACATTATGATGATGTCCTACCGAGTGGGCCCAGAGATACCTCTTCGTCACACGGAGTGACAAATCCCAGTCTCGATTCGTGCTAACCCAACAGACACTTTCAGAGATACCCGTAGTGCACCTTTATAGCCACCCAGTTACGTTGTGACGTTTGGTACACCCAAAGCATTCCTACGGTATCCGGGAGTTGCACAATCTCATGGTCTAAGGAAAAGATACTTGACATTTAGAGAAGCTTTAGCATACGAACTACACGATCTTGTGCTAGGCTTGGGATTGGGTCTTGTCCATCACATCATTCTCCTAATGATGTGATCGTGTTATCAATGACATCCAATGTCCATGGTCAGGAAACGAGGACCATCTATTGATCAACGAGCTAGTCAACTAGAGGCTCACTAGGGACATGTTGTGGTCTATGTATTCACACATGTATTGCGGTTTCCGGTCAATACAATTATAGCATGAATAATAGACGATTATCATGAACAAGGAAATACACTAATAACCATTTTATTATTGCCTCTAGGGCATATTTCCAACAGTTTCTTGAAAGTTTGGGGCTCCGATGCTTATGTAAAAAAGTTTCATCCTGATAAGATCGAACCCAAAATGGATAAATGCATATTCATAGGACACCCAAAATAGTTGGGTATACCTCCTATCTCAGATCCAGAAGCATGTGTGATTGTTTTTTATAAATAGGTCCTTTCTCGAGGAAAAGTTTCCCTTGAAAGAATTGAGTGGGAGGATGGTGGAGACTTGATGAGGTTATTGAACCATCACTTCAACCAGTGTGTAGCAGGGCATAGGAAGTTGTTCCTGTGGCGCCTACACCAATTGAAGTGGAAGCCGATGATAGTGATCATGAAGCTTCGGATCAAGTCACTACCAAACCTCGTAGGTCAACAAGGATGCATACTACCTCAGAGTGGTACGTAATCCTGTCTTGGAGGTCATGTTGCTAGACAACAATGAACCTACGAGCTATGGAGAAGCGATGGTGGGTCCGGATTCCGACAAATGGCTCGAGGCCATAAAATCCGAGAGAGAATCCATGTATGAAAACAAAGTGTAGACTTTGGAAGAACTACTTGATGGTCGTAAGGCTGTTGGGTATAGATGGATTTTAAAAGGAATACGGACAATGATGGTAAGTGTCACAATTAAGAAAGATCGACTTGTCGCTAAGATGTTTCTCGACAAGTTCAAGGAGTTGACTGCGATGAGACTTTCTCACTCGTAGCGATGCTAAGAGTCTGTTGGAATTATATTAGCAGTTACTGTATTATTTATGAAATCTTGCAGATAGGATGTCAAAACATTATTTCCTCGACAGTTTTCTTGAGGAAAGGTTGTATGTGATACAACCAGAAGGTTTTGTCAATCCTAAAAGATGCTAACTAGTATGCAAAGCTCCAACAATCCTTATAAGGTCTGGAGTAAGCATCTCGGAGTTGGAATATACGCTTTGATGAGATGATAAAAATTTTTGGGTTTATACAAAGTTTATGAGAAAATTGTATTTCCAAAGAAGTGAGTGGGAGCACTATAGAATTACTGATGAGTATATGTTGTTAATATATTGTTGATCAGAAATGATGTAGAATTTCTGGAAAGCATATAGGGCTATTTGAAAAGTGTTTTTCAAAGGAAAACCTGGATTAAGCTACTTGAACATTGAGCATCAAGATCTATAAGTATAGATCAATATCGCTTGATAGTACTTTCAAATGAATACGCACCGTGACAAGATTTTGAAGGAGTTCAAAATAGATCGGCAAAGAAGGAGTTCTTGGCTGTGTTATAAGGTGTGAGTATTGAGTAAGAATCAAGACCTAACCACGACAGAGGAGAGAGAAAAGACAAAGGTCGTCCCCTATGCTCTACAGTATGTTGTGCTGTGTACCGCACCTAAAGTGTGCCTTGCCATGAGTCAGTCAAGCGGTACAAGAGTGATCCAAGAATGGATCACTATACAACGGTCAAAGTTATCCTTAGTGGACTAAGGAATATTTCTCGATTATGGAGGTGGTAAAAGAGTTCGTCGTAAGGGTTACGTCGATGCAAACTTTGACACTAAGCTGGTTGACTCTTAGTAGTAAACCGAATTCATATAGTAGAACAATTATTTGGAATAGCTCCAAATAGCGCGTGGTAGCTGTATCTACAAGATGACATAGAGATTTGTAAAGCACACACGGATCTGAAAGGTTCGGATCCGTTGACTAATAACCTCTCTCACAAGCGAGATATGATCAAACCCCATGGTTGTTGGATTCATCACAATCACATAGTGATGTGAACTAGATTATTGACTCTAGTTCAAGTGGGAGACTGTTGGAAATATGCCCTAGAGGCAATAATAAAATGGTTGTTATTGTATTTCCTTGTTCATGATAATTGTCTATTATTCATGCTATAATTGTATTAACTGGAAACCGTAATACATGTGTGATTACATAGACCACAACATGTCCCTAGTGAGCCTCTAGTTGACTAGCTCATTGATCAATAGATGGTTATGGTTTCCTGACCATGGACATTGGATGCACTACTAGGAAAAGGCCTACTAATGGCGCACCGGTTTTGCCTAGTAATGGCGCACTACCGGTGCGCCATTAGTAGCACGCCACTAGAGTTTTTTACTAATGGCGCACCACTGGTGCGCCATTAGTATCTGGTATACTAATGGCGCACCCAGCAGTGCGCCATTAGTATGTAACGCCATGCGCCATTAGTATGCCTCCCGGGGGGCCATATGTAACCATGTGCTTTGTCATACTAATGGCGCACTGTGCCTTGATGCGCCATTAGTATCCTTTGGCATACTAATGGCACACTCTGCCTTGATGCGCCATTAGTATGAATATTTGGTTTTTTTTGCTTTTCAGATTTTTGCACAGGTTACAAAATATATTATTGGACATAATATAGACAGCAGCACACAACAACAGCAGATTCATCGAATACAATAGAAGATTAGTCTCCGAATACAATTCATCATATTAGTTTCCGAATTCAAAAGACCGAACAAAGATAAAACATTACAAGTCTCAAGACCGCGAGTATCGAGTTTGTCTTCACATTACAAGTCGATATCGATCATCTAAACTACCATCACATAAAAGAGAGTTGCGGTCATCACGATGAGCATCATCGCGATCAAACTGGTCTTCATCCGGTTCCTCCAACGCTCCCTCCTCTCTCCCGCTAGATAGCGGGCGTATCTAGATTCGGCCTCCGCCCTAGTGGTGTACCCTTTGTAACTGTTACCGCTGAAACGGTGAACCTGTCTCCGACACTCCTCCCAGTCGTCGTAGACTCCGGGAACCTTACCCTTGTACACGACATACGACGACATCTCTATGCACAAGCCAAACAACAGACAACAGACAATACATAAGCAATATGTAAGTATGCAACAAAAGGATCGGAAGAGAAAAGCAAGACATTAATAGCACGATTCATGATCCTACTAATAAATAGCATCGATTACATCTAAGTTGAATGACTGTCCAAACCAAAGAGACATACGAATTCATTAAAGTTTAATTACAACATGAGCCAATCAATGTTTCAGAACTACACATCACTACTTTCGACTCGACTCATCGGACAGGAGCGTGGATGAAGCCGTCGTCTGTCGTGATGGTCATGAAATCGCGGTCGTTGTCACCCTGCATTTGTAGCGTTCCATCTATCTCATTGTTGGACGGTTGATATCTGAGGTAGAACTGCCCCGAGGTATGAAGGACATCTTGATGGATGATGTCCGCAAACTCCGACTGGATGCGAAAGAATTCTTGTCTGAGGTCCGCGTCCTGGGTTGCCGACAACCTCGCGGCCCAATCTTTGAGACTATCTGGTAGCAGAAGTTGATGATGGTCCCTTACGATCGCCCGCATGTGATGGAGGGCGTAGTAGGCATCCTTCTGACCGCCAGGCGGCTGCTTGACGCAGCAGAAATTCGTATTGTGTGAGAAGGTGTGCTTGCCGTACTTACGAACTGCCCTGGTGAAGGTGCCTCCAGATTTGGCGTAGCCGGGGAGAACATCATCAAGAACTTTCTTGACATTTGTGTAGTCTATCTTGGAGTTACGGTTCGGGTCGAAATACGTGGCCATGGAATATTTCGGGCTTAAGAGGATGAGTGTGCAATGTGTGTCACTGCACAGAACACGGAATGTTAGAAAAAAAAGAACGATCGAAATCTAAGAAATCATATGTTACGGGGCGGTTAAGGGATGACTTACTCGGGAAAGTAAGCCACAAGGAAGTTATCCTTATCTGGGTTTGCCAGAATGACGCCTTCGAGGTGTGAACTCGCAACTTGGCGGTCCCCAGCGCTGCTCAAGTGCTTGGCACGCATGTAGAAGGGGTCGACTATCACGATGTCCGGGGTCTTGTCTCTAATGATCCGCATCTCCATACTCAGCGAAAACAGCCGAACGAAGGTGTAGTGCAGCGGATGAAGGTTAAACATAGCAAAGATGTCATCAAACCGCAGGACGATCGTACCCCCGATGTCGCCATCCACAAAGCCCTTGCCCTCTGGCACCTTGGCCACGAAAACCGGGTATGCCACATCATTCTCTCTGAGACGCCGCTTCTCCAAAGAAAGAACACTGTCGTGCAGACTCCGCATAGCACCGGTTGCAGCATTCAGCATATTTGGCGGTAGCATCGCCCTACCCGCCACATGCACCCTCCTCGAGATATCCTTAGGTGAAGGTGGCCCGTCCTGAGCACGGATCGAACTCGGTGCCGGCTGGCTCGCACCGGCGCCCTTGTTAGTCTTTCGCTTCCGTCCCTTCTTCTTGATCTCCTGTAATGGGACCGAGTTCTGCTCACAGACCGCCTTCTTGAGCGTGTTGGGGCTGATAATATTTCGCACCTCAGCTATCTGAGGCTCGGTGAAGGCGGGAGCTGGAGGCGTGTCCTGAGAACTGAACGCCAGACGACGCCTGTTGCAATTGGATTTCTCCGTCGTACCAGCTAGATCGCAGTCGTCTTGGTTGGGTTCTTGAGAAAGAGGCCCGCAGAACTCGTCAGTGTACCCATGTTCGGCAAAGTACTTATCAACTTTGGTAAATGTACCATCGTCGTTGTCGTCGCCGTCCGGATCCTGTGCCATAGGGCTGTCCGGATCCTGTGCCATAGGGATGTCCGGCAGGTCCGGTAGCGTTGCGGCGTTCTTGCCATGGCTTGGCGCCGGCACGACTGGCAGTCTTGTCTGTGGGGTGGTGTCCCCCGCCCCCAAACGAATCTGGCTCTTCGGCCAAAGTAGGGGCCAATTTACGCAGGCGCTGAGGGTCATCTCATCTTCTTCATCGGCCCCAGCGGGTCAAATCGGAGGTAACAGCTCGTCGCAGCCTGGCAGCACCCGAACCACTTCAACCCTATACATTGTGGGTGCCATCGGATTACCGTGGAACATGCGGTTGCCCAGTTGAACGATTCTGCCCTTGGCGACATCGACCAACTCGGCGCCCACGAAGTGCAGAAGAGTGCAAGGAACGTCGGCGGCGCCCTGCGAAAACATGTACAGGGCGTCAGGGATGCCCAGCTAAAGGCAAGGAGATGAAGTCATCGGCCGAGAGGCTTAGTTACCATGATGTCGTCGAGCTCGGCTAATGTCGAGGCACCGCCAACGGCGGGCGTGCAACTAACGGAGGGGGCGCTTGCTGGCGAGGTGCCGGCCGGCGTACACCCGGGTGCATTAAGCTCCAATGCCCGTGCCGGCGCTGGAGACACCAATGGCGCCGCCGCCGGAGACACCAATGGCACCGCCTGCGCGCTGTGCGAGTTGCTGGCCATCAAGCTGGGAACCGGGGGTGGCCCCTGTTGGCCGCCCGCAATCCACGTCGTCAACCCATGAATCAACGTAGGCACCATGGCGTTGAGCTTCGTTCCCAGTTGTTGTTCCACTTGCTCTTGGACAAGCTCCGGAATCCGCGCCACTTGTGCCTTGAGTTCTTCAACCTCGCGCGTCTGGCTTTCCGAGCTGGTCTTTTTCTCCTTCCGCACACCAGCGGTATAGTATGACCCCCATTTTGTGGACAAGCCTTTGCCGGCCACACGACCAGCTGACGTCGGCTTAGTGAGCTTATCCTTGTTTTTCATTATGTTCAACGCCCTATTTAAAGGGGTGTCGAAAGGGGAGCTCTGAGACGACCCCGCGCTACTGCTTTCAGTGTCCTGCGAAAGGAACGTGAACCATTTAGAAATATTGGGGATTAATTAGAGTGCAACCATATGGAGCTAATTACGCGGGGGTGTATTCCTTACCAGAACAAGCTCAAGCGCCCTGGTCTTCGGATCCGTGGTAAGCTCCTTTGTTATCGGGTCCTCCTTGTACCGGGCCCTGACATAGTTCCTGGTCTGCTTGTTACCGCTGTATTTCTCGAAGCGGGGCGGTAGGCCTTGCTCGGCACGCTCCGCGTCCTCCTTGTCCCATATAGGCTCCGCCACTCTGTAACCGCCGGGACCGAGTTTGTGTTCCCCTAAGTTCAACTCCCGCATTTCTTTCCCCCACTGACTTGATTCGGAGGTTGCACTGCTCTCGCACTTGATCTTGAACTCCTTGTACTCATCTTCGCTCATCAAAGGATATTTCGCCTTGATCTTCTCATAACTATCACCTTTATCAATCATTCTCTTCACCGCGCTTCTCCAAGTAGACAGGGCCGTGCTCATCTTCGTGAGGGCGGCACTGTTCACTTTATTCCCTGAGAGGCGTGTGTTTTCAAATTCGGCGGGGAACTTGTATCGTTCGTGCAGCTTCGTGAAGAGGAGGTTGCGCAAATTCCCTCGGTCCTTATGCCTAAGGTTCTCGGTGTTGATCGAGACGGTGCTCCGGAGAATGCACCCGAGCTGAACCGAGTACCCCTTGACTATATGTTTGGGCTCCGTTGGATTCCCGTCGGAGTCCACTTGAGTGAATTCCTCCTTGAGGGTGCGGAGCGCATTCGGGCGCCGGTCCTTCCTTTGCTTCTTCGGTTGGCTGCCATCTGTGTGTGCGCCGCCATCATCAGTGGTGGCATCCTCGGCGGCACCATCAGTGGTGTCATCCCCGACGCCACTAGGGGTTGTGTAATCAGGATCGGTGTCTTCCGCGGCGTCCTCATAGCGGTGAGGTTGTTCCTCCATCTCCTGGGACAGCTCCCAGAATTGCTTGCCGCCCGAACCACCGGCCTCATCGTTGTGGGCCATGTTTCGCTCTAAATAGGAAAAAAGTTTGGTCAAAAAGTTGGTTATTGTCAAGGAACAAGATCATGGTCTCATCATTTAGGGTTTGTCGACACCGAGGCACCCTAAAAGCCTAAGCTTTCATCATTTAGGGTTTGTCGACGCCGAGGCACCCTAAAAGCCTAAGCATACATCATTTAGGTTCTCATCGACACCGAGGCATCCGGGGCAGCCAAGTTAAGTTTTCATCATTTAGGGTTTATCGATGCCGAGGCACCCTAGGTTGGGCCTAATCACTTGGCACTAATCACTTGGCTCTATTGCCACCTATGTTGGGTTTATCATCTAGGGTTTATCGATGCTAAGGAGAATTCTAAGTTGGGCCTAATCACTTGGCTCTATTGCCACCTATGGTTTAATGCAGCAAGAATAAAGGGGCAGTTGATCCTACTTAATTAAGTACTAAGATACCCCGGCCCATGCATTAGTCGCAAGTACCCCATATGTCCTATTTTTAGCAAAGTCATGCTAAAATTCACGGAAAATTTCAGCATGACCTTTGCTGAAAATAGGACATATGGAGTACCCGAATTTGCCGGAACGGAAGTTAATCAACATTCCGGCAAACTCAAGGGCCTCTCGGGGTACCTGCAAATTCATCACGACACGATGGTCGGAGACAAAACCCAGCAAACTAGCACCACAATGTGCCTCTACTTTCATATGGATGAAAAGGCCACAGACCATATGGTCCTCTGCTTTCATATGGACAAAAATCAGCTCAACTTATGTGAGCTTCCATTCCAGATCTAATAGCAGCAAGTTGTTCACTTGTAGCTGAACTTATGTGAGCTGCCTTCAAGAAAAGAAATCTGCAGTGGCACATCTGCTCTCTGAATACATTGGCAAGAAACAAAACAACACCTAGTACCATCCATCTGCTATGGCCGTATCATGCAGTTTAACTAAGCACTAACAGGTAATTATATAACAGAAAACTTGGCGCGTACGTGTCACTTAGCTTGGGCAAGCAACATACCTCGTCCTCTTGGTTAGTCCAAACAAGCTGTATGCTGAGCCTCAACTCACCACCTGCACATTTTACAGCACCCATGAAATGAAAAACTAAACATAATTGTCAACCAACAAAACCAAAACACAAACAGGACTTCAAATTTTCACGATCAGGAAGAAAAACAGGGTTTTCAACTACTATATTCAGTTTCATGGCATCAGTTGAACAGTTGAAAAAGAACAAGCTTCATTTAAATATCTTGCTGCTAACAAACATAACTAATGTCAGTACTCAAAAAATAGAGTGACCACACAGGGAACAAACAAACTATTCACTTTTTATTTCTTCAGAATTGGACCAGACAGAGAACAACTCCTTGGAAGCAACATAGGCAAATTGATCTGATCCTGAGACTCTTAGCTCCTGTACTCACCACCTGTATACCTCTTTGATATTAGTACCAAAGATGGATCAAAAGTTATATTGCAACCATCAAAGTAAGTCTGAAGCATGCCGTAAACTGTTCACACTAGATAGAGCGGCAACCAAAACTTCGACCGATCGATCTTTTGTAAAAAAGGAATTTGTCCCGATTTGTTTGTTGCAGTTTGAGATTCAACAAAGAAACTCCAAGAACATCCAACTGTTTTGTTTAAGTTACTGATGATAGCTGGGTATGTACATACATCTTGGGTGGTGCTCTATATACTTAACTAATATAGCTTCAGCCTGTCGAATCACCCAAAGCACCAGCAGCAACATGAGCAGCAGCACATATACTTAACTAATAAAGAACATTTCCTTACCTAAGCTCTGCTCATTGTCCAAAATAATCCTAATTTACTCTCAAATGTACAGCCCTGCATCTCAAAGTGCAGCTTCCTGCCACCCATCATCAGAACTAAAAATGGCATTTACTTTAACTTTGTGGCAGTAGAAATCTGGCCCCTGCAACCTGCTTCAGCATACTAGCTAGTAGAAAAATCCTAATTTGTGATGTTACCTGCTACTTGTTGTGTATCTTAAATCATATTTTGTTTCCAGATGTTCTCCTTGATTGTTACAGAAACTTCAGGATGTATATCTTGAGAAACATGCAGTAACAGTCATGCTCTGCTGGTAAGAGAAAGCAGAGGATGCTACTCCAATAACCACAGAAATGGGCAAAAATGACAGTTTGATTACTGACCTCTACTGTTTGGCTCTGAACTTAAACCTGTTAGTTAATCCAGAAACCTCACAACGCAATAGTTACTTACTAATATTGGCTGCAATCATCATAGCAAAATATTAAGTCTGAGCCCCTCACACTGATTAAACTGTTCTCTCGGAAAACTTAAAATCACGCAGCAAGCAAGAAATAACTATCATTATATTCCCACAGTATCGAATCTACATCAAGTACTCATCCACTAAAAAAATCAGGAAAAAATATTGAACAAAGGAAGGAGGGAGGGGCGATGAGGGAAGAGGGAGGGGGGAGTGGTGGCTACCTGGCTACGGACTGGTTGCCGGCGTAGCTCCGGGCGGCAACGTTGCTGGGCAGGAGCGCCTGCTCCAGGGAGGGGGGGCACCACTGGTGGGAGCGGCTGCTTGATGGGGGGAGGCACTGCTGGGGTCCTGTACCGGAGGTGGGGCAGCGGAGGGTTCGGCCGGCTGGGCGCGCCGCGGCGGCGGGCCGACAACGGTGGCGGCGGCTAGGAACCCTAGCTGTCGCGCTCGGGAGGGAGGTTGACGCAGGCGGGGCCGCGGGGGGAGGGGGACGGCGAGGGCGCGGGCGCGGGCGGAGGGGGGATGGTGAGGGAGGTGGCGCTCGGCTCGAGGAGGAGGGACGGTGAGGGAGGACGGCGAGCACGTCGAGGGCGCAGGCGGGGCCGCGGGGGGAGGGGGCGCTTGGGCGGGAGGACGTCGAGGGCACTCGGCTCGGGGACGGCGAGGGAGGCGGCGCTCGGCTCGGGGACGGCGTGGGAGGCGGCGCTCGGCTCGGGGACGGCGAAGGAGGCGAGGGGCGGCGAGGGGGACAGAACATGGAGGGGCAGCGGGTGAGATCGATGAGGCAGGGGAGAGATTAGAGAGATTGAGGATTTAGTGGGGGGGAAGCTTTCTAATGGCGTGCCACCCTCTCGTGCGCCATAAGTACGACTATTCTAATGGCGCACCAGAGCCCGGTGCGCCATTAGAATCTTGCCCACTAGCCCTATCTACAACCTAACCCCATCTACAATAGAACCCACCCACTAGCCTGACTGGTCAGCACGCAGCACATACACTAGGAGGTCCTGGGTTTGATTCCTAGGCTCCCCAATATTTTTTTATGCATTTTAAATGCTGTTTTTTATATATATTTGTGTTTAAATATGTTCAAACTTGTTTAAATCATAACAGTAATATTTTTTTATAAAAACAGTAATGTTTTTTTAAAAAATATGTTCAAATTTGTTACTTGAAAATATCATCGGCGGCGGCGGTGGAGCGGGGGAGGGTGCGGGGGGTGCTCGTCGGCGGCGGTGGAGCTAGCGGGGGAGGGTGCGGGTGGGATCGAGATGGAGGGGGGTCGAGATCGAGATGGAGGGGGAATCGAGATCGAGATGGAGGGGGATCGAGATCAAGTGTCCTCATGAATTCAAAAAGTGCCCATGAAATTTAAAAATATTCATGATATCAAAAAGTGCCCATGAAATACAATCGAGAAATGAAGACTACGATTTAAATACAATCGATCTTAACTAGCTATCTGTTCACAATCTTCTTGCCCTTCTTTTTTGCAAATGGAGTTCTTTTGTGGAACGGACGTCCTTTAGGTAGGGTGGTCCTGCTTCTTCTTGTGGTGTGTGCTGCTACTTCATCGTCGTCGTCATGTTCGATCTTCGGGTCGCTGAACTTGTCGAAGTCTTGCTCATTGGCTACTCCATCCATTCCGATGATCTTCCTTTTGCCTCTCCTCACGACAACACGACTGGGCTTTGACGGGTCGGTAATGAAGAAGCATTGGTCCACTTGGGAAGCCAGTACCCATGGCTCATTTTTCGCGGTGACGTTTGCGCCCGCGGTCTTGGATTTGGCTTCGGGTATAACCATGGTGGTGAAATACCGGTCTTCTTTTAGGACGCTCTTGGCCCATCTGACACGGAACATCGGGACCTTCTCTCCAGCGTAGCTCAGCTCCCAGATCTCCTCGATCCTTCCGTAGTATCTGTCCTTGTCGTTGCCGGTGTAGGATTCCATCGTTACCCCGGAGTTCTGATAACCATCGCTCTTCATGTCCTTGTTCTCGGTGTAGAATGTGTAGCCGTTGATATCGTACGCCTCATAGGTCATCAGGTTGTGCTCGGCGCCCTGTGACAAGGCGAATATGAGTTGTTCTTCCGCGGAAGAATCCTCATGTAAAGGGTACGACAGAAGCTTCTGCTTGAACCAACGCGTGAAACATGAGTTGTGCTCTTTGATTATATCTCCGTCCGTCCTCTGTTGGCCTCGGTCATTGTACGTCTTCTCAATAAAGGTTTTGTGCTCTACCACCCAAGGATCGACCACGTCTATGTGTTGTAGCGCGACTAGGTTTGCTCTTTCAAAGTCGGCGAGTCGACCCTCGAAGTCGACATGCATTTCGCGGCGACCCTCACGGTGACCCCATCCAGCGAGCCTGCCGAGGTGCCTGTTGACGGGCAGACCAACGGGGTTCTCGATGCCTAGATAATTCGTGCAGTAGGAGATGCACTCTTCGGTCAGAAAGCCCCTGGCTATACTTCCCTCTGGACGTGACATGTTTCGAACGTATCCTTTGATGACACCATTCATCCTTTCGAACGGCATCATGCTGTGCAGGAACGTCGGCCCGAGTTGGATGATATCCTCCACGATATGGACCAGCAGATGCACCATAACGTCGAAGAATGCGGGCGGGAAGTACATCTCAAGCTCGCATAGTATCACCACGATCTCTTCCTGTAGCCTTCTGAGTTGCCTCACGCCAATGGACTTCCGAGAGATGACGTCGAAAAAGTTGCATAGGCCAAATAGCGTTTCACGGACGTGCGCGTCCATGATCCCACGGATTGCAACTGGAAGTATCTGCGTCATCAGCACGTGACAGTCGTGAGACTTCATCCCGCTGAACTTCTGCTTCGCTGGGTCTAGGTATCTGCTTATCTTCCCCGCGTAACCGTAAGGAAGTTTTACTCCTAGGAGGCAGGTGAAAAACTGCTCGATCTCCTCCTGACTTAGAGTGAAGCACGCGGGAGGGTAGTCATTTCCGGTCTTCTTGGCCTTTTTGCCTTTGCGACGACTTTCTGTGTCCTGCTTCGCCTCATCATCATCATCATCATCATTAGCGTGAAGCTCCTGCCTGATGCCCATTGATTTCAAGTCTGCCCTTGCTTTCGGCCCATCTTTGGTCCTCTCTGGCATGTTGAGCAGGGTACCAAGCAGACTCTCGCACACGTTCTTCGTGATATGCATGACATCAAGGCTGTGAGGCACACGGTGGATCTTCCAGTACGGCAAGTCCCAGAAAACAGACCTCGTTTTCCATACCTTCAGCAGCGGCTCTGGCGCCTTTCGCTTCTTTCCCGGCTCTGGCGCCTTTTGCTTCTTTCCCGGCAGTGGGCAGTCTTTCCAATTTTTCAACAGCTCGTCTATTTCCTCGCCGCTCCTCGTACACGGGCGTTTTCGGGGTTCGGTTTCACCATCGAACAGATCCTTGCGTTTCCTCCACGGGTCATCGTCGCGAAGCCACCTTCGATGTCCCATGAACACGGTTTTCGAAGACCCGGGATCTCTATCTAGCTGGCGATACGTTGTGTCATCCATGCACCTTACGCATCCAGAAAATCCGTGGACTACCTGCCCCGCGAGATATCCGTAACCGAGATAGTCGTGCACCGTCGTGAGCAGTGCGGCTCTCATAGGGAAATATTCTTTCTCTGCGGCGTCCCACGTATTGGCTGGCGTTTTCCACAGCGTGTCTAGCTCCTCCTTCAGCAGCCCCAGATACAGATTGATGTCGTTCCCTGGTTGTTTCGGCCCTTCAATTAGCATACTCATGTGAATGTACTTCCTCTTCATGCACAACCAGGGGGGAAGGTTGTACATCCACACAAACACAGGCCAGGTGCTATGTGTGCTTCTCTGGCTGCCAAACGGATTGACTCCATCGGTGCTCGCGCCCAGCACGATGTTCCTTGGATCCTTCCCAAATTCTGGGTATTCGAAGTTCAACGCTTGCCACTGGCTCGCATCCTTAGGGTGACTCAGCATCTTGTCTTTTTTATTTATCTCCGGATCATTTCCGTCATCTTCCCGCTTCTTCTCCTCCCTATCCGCGTGCCAACGCAGGAGCTTTGCTACCTTAGGGTCCGCGAAATACCGCTGCAGACGAGGAGTGATCGGAAAGTACCACACCGATTTTCGAGGAGCTTTCTTCCTCTTCTTGTATCGAGTGACGCCGCACACCGGACATATGGTAGACTCCGCGTGCTCGTCCCGATAAATGATGCAATTGTTCATGCACACATGGTATTTCACGTGCGGTAAATCCAGAGGACACACGATTTTCTTCGCCTCCTCGAAACTGGTCGGGCACTTGTTCCCCTTGGGAAGACGTTCGTGCCAGAATGACATGTTCTCGTCGAAGCATGCGTCGGTCATTTTGTGTTTTACCTTCATCTCCAGAGCCATGAGCGTTACTTTCAGGCGGGTATCCTCGGGCCTGCATCCTTCATACAATGGAGTAACCGCGTCTATCTCCAGTTGATCCAGCTTGGCTTTCTCTCGGGCGGCAGCTCTTGCGTTATCCGTCTGCTTGAGAAGCAGCTCTTGAATATGAGGGTCCTGCACCCAGCCTCCATCGTCGTCTGCTCCGGCATCTTCATCTTCATGATCATGCCCTTCGTCTTGATCTTCCTCATCATCATGTACGACATCTTCTACATGATGACTGTGTACAGCATCACCGCCGTGATCATGTCCTGGAGATTCTTCGTCTTCTCGCCCGCCCTCGCCGCGGTGGTACTTGTCTTGTTGCCCTTCCTCATTTCTTGCCCGGCCCCCATGGACGACTTCATAGTCATCTTCATCACCTTGCCACCGATAGCCATCCATGAAACCACGCAAGAGCAGGTGGTCCCGCACCTGCCCGGAATCCGGGTCCGCAATAAGGCTCTTCAGCTTGCATCTTCGACACGGACATCTTATCTCCGTCTCGTTCTTTTGAAGCATCTCGGCCTTCGCGGAGCTCAAAAACCTATTCACGATGCCTTCGGTCATCGTGCGGACCATGGTCGCCTGCGGGGTAGAGCAAAACGATATTTTAGAACCAAGAAAAAATTTGGCATGACCTTCCCTAAAAATAGGACCAAAAAGAATGCATAGTGCCAAAATTCTCGCCGAAACGGAAATGAATCAACATTCCGGCAAAATATTGGCAACTATCGCATTTCAAATACCGGTACCTGCAAACACAAACATATATGCAACACCACAAACACAAGCAACACCACAAACATACATAGATCTAGCTAGGCCACAAAAAGTGCATGTGCACGTTGTTGGAGCGAGCTAGGGAGAAAAAAAGTAGATCTACATCATGAAGATAGCTTTCCCCTTACTTACCTATCAAAAAAGGTAATTTCACCACTTAATTTTGATGAATCTATGGTGGAAATGAGGTGAGGAGGAGGAGGCAGCCGAGACAAGCTTGGAGGAGGAGGTGGAGAGAATGAAGTGGGGAAAGTGAGTGGGTAGGTGGGCTGTCCAAAATATCTTGTTGGTCCCAGGTTACTAATGGCGCACCACCAGCAAAATGCGCCATTAGTAACCCTGGTTACTAATGGCGCACCTGCAGGTGGTGCGCCATTAGTACTTTTTGCAGAAAAGTAAAAAAAATATGTATACTAATGGCGCACTGTGGAAAAGTGCGCCATTAGTAGTTTAAACTAGTAATGGCGCACTTTGACACGGTGCGCCATTAGTAGGTTTGCAAAAAAGTAAAAAAAATATATACTAATGGCGCACTGTCTGCGTGGTGCGCCATTACTAGTTCTAACTAGTAATGGCGCACTTTGACATCATGCGCCATTAGTATGTATGGAAAAATGGAAAAAATCAATAGTAGTGGCGCACCGTGTGTCTGGTGCGCCATTAGTGTCTTCCACACTAATGGCGCACCTCCAACCGGTGCGCCATTAGTATATAGTAGTGGCGCACTATTTACCTGGTGCGCCATTAGTATCAGTCCTATCTATAGCCCTTTTCCTAGTAGTGATGTCATTGATAACGGGATCACATCATTAGGAAAATGATGTGATGGACAAGACCCAATCCTAAGCATAGCACAAGATCGTGTAGTTTGTTTGCTAAGAGCTTTTCTAATGTCAAGTATCACTTCCTTAGACGTGCAACTCCCGGATACCGTAGGAATGCTTTGGGTGTACCAAATGTCACAACGTAACTGGGTGGCTATAAAGGTGCACTACAAGTAGCTCCGAAAGTATCTGTTGAGTTGGCACGAATCGAGACTAGGATTTGTCACTCCGTATGACGGAGAGGTATCTTTGGGCCCACTTGGTAATGCATCATCATAATGAGCTCAATGTGACTAAGGAGTTAGTCACGGGATCATGCGTTACAGAATGAGTAAAGAGACTTGCCGGTAACGAGATTGAACAAGGTATTGGGATACCGACGATCGAATATCGGCGAGTAACATACCGGTGGACAAAGGGAATTGTATACGTGATTAATTGAATCCCCGACATCATGGTACTGTTGGGGAACGTTGCAGAAAATAAAAAAATTCTACGCTTTCACCAAGATCAATCTATGAGTTCATCTAGCAACAAGAGAGGGGAGTGCATCTACATACCCTTGTAGATCGCGAGCGGAAGCGTTCATGAGAACGGGGTTGAGGGAGTCGTACTCATCGTGATCCAAATCACCGGAGATCCTAGCGCCGAATGGACGGAACCTCCGCGTTCAACACACATACGGTTGAGGAAGACGTCTCCTCCTTCTTGATCCAGCAAGGGGGAAGGAGAGGTTGATGAAGATCCAGCAACACGACGTCCTGGTGGTGGATGCAGCAGTGATCTCGGCAGGGCTTCGCCAAGCTTCTATGAGAGGGAGAGGTGTTGCAAGGGGAGAGGGAGGTGCCAAGAGCATGGGTGCGGCTTCCCTCCCCCCCCCCCTCTTTATATAGGCCCCCTAGGGGGGGCGCCGGCCCTAGGAGATGGGATCTCCAAGGGGGGCGGCAGCCAAGGGGGTGGCTTGCCCCCCAAGGCAAGTGGAGGCGCCCCCCACCCCTAGGGTTTCCAACACTAGGCATAGGGGGGCCCAAGGGGGGCGCACCAGCCCACTAGGGGCTGGTTCCCCTCCCACTTCATCCCATGGGGCCCTCTGGGATAGGTGGCCCCACCCGGTAGACCCCCGGGACCCTTCCAGTGGTCCCGATACAATAGCGGTAACCCCCGAAACTTTCCCGATGGCCGAAACTTCACTTCCCATATATAATTCTTTACCTCCGAACCATTCCGGAACTCCTCGTGACGTCCGGGATCTCATCCGGGACTCCGAACAACTTTCGGTTTACTGCATACTCATATCTCTACAACCCTAGCGTCACCGAACCTTAAGTGTGTAGACCCTACGGGTTCGGGAGACATGCAGACATGACCGAGATGCCTCTCCGGTCAATAACTAACAGCGGGATCTAGATACCCATGTTGGCTCCCACATGCTCCTCGATGATCTCATCCGATGAACCACGATGTCGAGGACTCAAGCAATCCCGTATAAAATTCCCTTTGTCAATCGGTACGTTACATGCCCGAGATTCGATCGTCGGTATCCCACTACCTCGTTTAATCTCGTTACCGGCAAGTCACTTTACTCGTACCATAATGCATGATCCCGTGACCAGACACTTGGTCACATTGAGCTCATTATAATGATGCATTACCGAGTGGGCCCAGAGATACCCCTCCGTCATATGGAGTGACAAATCCCAGTCTCGATTCGTGCCAACCCAACAGACAGTTTTGGAGATACCCGTAGTGCACCTTTATAGTCACCTAGTTACGTTGTGACGTTTGGCACACCCAAAGCACTCCTACGGTATCCGGGAGTTGCACAATCTCATGGTCTAAGGAAATGGTACTTGACATTTGGAAAAGCTCTAGCAAAACGAACTATACGATCTTTGAGCTATGCTTAGGATTGGGTCTTATCCATCACATCATTCTCCTAATGATGTGATCCCGTTATCAATGACATCCAATGCCCATAGTCAGGAAACCATGACTATCTGTTGATCAATGAGCTAGTCAACTAGAGGCTTACTAGGGACATGTTGTGGTCTATGTATTCACACGTGTATTACGATTTCCGGATAACACAATTATAGCATGAATAACAGACTATTATCATGAACAAAGAAATATAATAATAACCATTTTATTATTGCCTCTAGGGCATATTTCCAACAGTCTCCCACTTGCACTAGAGTCAATAATCTAGTTACATTGTGATGAATCGAACACCCATAGAGTTCTGGTGTTGATCATGTTTTCCCTAGGGAGAGGTTTAGTCAACGGATCTGCTACATTCAGGTCCGTGTGTACTTTACAAATATCTATGTCTCCATCTTGAACATTTTCACGAATGGAGTTGAAGCGACGCTTGATGTGCCTGGTCTTCTTGTGAAACCTGGGCTCCTTGGCAAGTGCAATAGCTCCAGTGTTGTCACAGAAGAGTTGATCGGCCCCGACGCATTGGGTATGACTCCTAGGTCGGTGATGAACTCCTTCACCCAGATTGCTTCATGCGCTGCCTCCGAGGCTGCCATGTACTCTGCTTCACATGTAGATCCCGCCACGACGCTTTGCTTGCAACTGCACCAGCTTACTGCCCCACCATTCAAAATATACACGTATCCGGTTTGTGACTTAGAGTCATCCAGATCTGTGTCGAAGCTAGCGTCGACGTAACCCTTTACGACGAGCTCTTCGTCACCTCCAAAACGAGAAACATATCCTTAGTCCTCTTTCAGGTACTTTAGGATATTCTTGACCGCTGTCCAGTGTTCCTTGCCGGGATTACTTTGGTACTTCCTACCAAACTTACGGCAAGGCTTACATCAGGTCTGGTACACAGCATGGCATACATAATAGACCCTATGGCTGAGGCATAGGGGATGACACTCATCTCTTCTATATCTTCTGCCGTGGTCGGGCATTGAGCTGAGCTCAATTTCACACCTTGCAACACAGGCAAGAACCCTTCTTGGACTGATCCATATTGAACTTCTTCAATATCTTATCAAGGTATGTGCTTTGTGAAAGACCTATGAGGCGTCTTGATCTATCCCTATAGATCTTGATGCCTAGTATGTAAGCAGCTTCTCCAAGGTCCTTCATTGAAAAACACTTATTCAAGTAGGCCTTAATGTTGTCCAAAAGTTCTATATCATTTCCCATCAAAAGTATGTCATCTACATATAATATGAGAAATGCTACAGAGCCCCCACTCACTTTCTTGTAAACGCAAGCTTCTCCATAAGTCTGCATAAACCCAAACGCTCTGATCATCTCATCAAAGCAAATGTTCCAACTCCGAGATGCTTGCACCAGCCCATAAATGGATCGCTAGAGCTTGCATACCTTGTTAGCATTCTCAGGATCGACAAAACCTTCCGGCTGCATCATATATAGTTCTTTCGTAAGATGACCGTTAAGGAATGCCGTTTTGACGTCCATTTGCCATATCTCATAATCATAGTATGCGGCAATTGCTAACATGATTCGGACGGACTTTAGCTTCGCTACGAGAGAGAATGTCTCATCGTAGTCAACCCCTTGAACTTGTCGATAACCCTTAGCGACAAGTCGAGCTTTATAGATGGTAACATTACCATCCGCGTCCGTCTTCTTCTTAAAGATCCATTTGTTTTCTATCGCTCGCCGATCATCGGGCAAGTCTGTCAAAGTCCATACTTTGTTTTCATACATGGATCCTATCTCGGATTGCATGGCTTCAAGCCATTTGTTGGAATCTGGGCTCGCCATCGCTTCTTCATAGTTCGAAGGTTCACCGTTGTCTAACAACATGATTTCCAGGACAGGGTTGCCATACCACTCTGGTGTGGAACGTGTCCTCGTGGACCTACGAAGTTCAGTAGTAACTTGATCCGAAGTACCTTGATCATCATCATTAATTTCCTCTCCAGTTGGTGCTGGCACCACAGGAACATCTTTCCTGAGCTGCGCTACTCACCGGTTCAAGAGGTAGTACTTCATCAAGTTCCACTTCCTCCACTTACTTCTCTCGAGAGAAACTCTTTCTCCAGAAAGGACCCGTTCTTGGCAACAAAGATCTTGCCTTCGGATCTGAGGTAGAAGGTATACCCAATGGTTTCCTTAGGGTATCCTATGAAGACGCATTTTTCCGACTTGGGTTCGAGCTTTTCAGGTTGAAGTTTCTTGACATAAGCATCGCATCCCCAAACTTTTAGAAACGACAGCTTAGGTTTCTTCCCAAACCATAATTCATACGGTGTCGTCTCAACGGATTTAGACGGTGCCCTATTTAAAGTGAATGTAGCTGTCTCTAGAGCGTATCCCCAAAAAGATAGCGGTAAATCGGTAAGAGACATCATAGATCGCACCATATCCAATAAAGTGCGATTACGACGTTCGGACACACCGTTACGCTGAGGTGTTCCAGGCGGCGTGAGTTGTGAAACGATTCCACATTTCCTTAAGTGCGTACCAAATTCGTGACTTAAATATTCTCCTCCACGATCTGATCGTAGGAACTTTATCTTTTCGGTCACGTTGATTCTCTACCTCATTCTGAAATTCCTTGAACTTTTCAAAGGTCTCAGACTTGTGTTTCATCAAGTAGACATACCCATATCTACTCAAGTCGTCAGTGAGAGTGAGAACATAACGATATCCTCCGCGAGCCTCAACGCTCATTGGACCGCACACATCAGTATGTATGATTTCCAATAAGTTGGTTGCTCGCTCCATTGTTCCGGAGAACGGAGTCTTGGTCATTTTGCCCATGAGGCATGGTTCGCATGTGTCAAATGATTCATAATCGAGAGACTCTGAAAGTCCATCAGCATGGAGCTTCTTCATGCGCTAGACACCAATGTGACCAAGGCGGCAGTGCCACAAGTATGTGGGACTATCGTTATCAACTTTACATCTTTTGGTATTCACACTATGAATATGTGTAACATCACGTTCGAGATTCATTAAGAATAAACCATTGACCATCGGGGCATGACCATAAAACATATCTCTCATATAAATAGAACAACCATTATTCTCGGATTTAAATGAGTAGCCATCTCGTATTAAACAAGATCCAGATACAATGTTCATGCTCAAACTTGGCACTAAATAACAAGTATTGAGGTTTAAAACTAATCCCGTAGATAAATGTAGAGGTAGCATGCCGACGGCGATCACATCGACCTTGGAACCATTCCCGACGCGCATCATCACCTCGTCCTTCGCCAGTCTCCGTTTATTCCGCAGTTCCTGCTTTGAGTTACAAATATGAGCAACGCACCGGTATCAAATACCCAGGAGCTACTACGAGTACTGGTAAGGTACACATCAATTACATGTATATCACATATACCTTTAGTGTTGCCGGCCTTCTTGTCCGCTAAGTACTTGGGACAGTTTCGCTTCCAGTGACCACTTCCCTTGCAATAAAAGCACTCAGTCTCAGGCTTGGGTCCATTCTTTGACTTCTTCCCGGCAACTGGCTTACCGGGCGCGGCAACTCCCTTGCCGTCCTTCTTGAAGTTCTTCTTACCCTTGCCTTTCTTGAACTTAGTGGTTTTATTCACCATCAACACTTGATGTTCCTTTCTTGATCTCTACCTCCGCTGATTTCAGCATTGAATATACCTTAGGAATGGTCTTTTCCATCCCCTGCATATTGAAGTTCATCACAAAGCTCTTGTAGCTCGGTGGAAGTGACTGGAGGATTCTGTCAATAACTGCGTCATCCGGGAGATTAACTCCCAGCTGAGTCAAGCGGTTGTGCAACCCAGACATCTTGAGTATGTGCTCACTGACAGAACTATTTTCCTCCATCTTACAGCTGAAGAACTTGTCGGAGACTTCATATCTCTCGACCCGGGCATGAGCTTGGAAAACCATTTTCAGCTCTTCGAACATATGATATGCTCCGTGTTGCTCAAAACGCTTTTGGAGCCCCGGTTCTAAGCTGTAAAGCATGCCGCACTGAACGAGGGGGTAATCATCAGCACGAGACTGCCAAACGTTCATAACGTCTTGGTTCTCTGGGATGGGTGCTTCACCTAGCGGTGCTTCTAGACATAATCTTTCTTGGCAGCTATGAGGATGATCCTCAGGTTCCGGACCCAGTCCGTATAGTTGCTGCCATCATCTTTCAGCTTGGTTTTCTCTAGGAACGCGTTGAAGTTGAGGGTAACATGGGCCATTTGATCTACAAGACATATTGTAAAGATTTTAGACTAAGTTCATGATAATTAAGTTCATCTAATCAAATTATTTAATGAACTCCCACTCAGATTAGACATCCCTCTAGTCATCTAAGTGATACATGATCCGAGTCGACTAGGCCGTGTCCGATCATCACGTGAGACGGACTAGTCATCATCGGTGAACATCTCCATGTTGATCGTATCTTCCATACGACTCATGTTCGACCTTTCGGTCTCTTGTGTTCCGAGGCCATGTATGTACATGCTAGGCTCGTCAAGTTAACCTAAGTGTTTATGCATGTGTAAATCTGTCTTACACCCGTTGTATGTGAATGTTAGAATCTATCACACCCGATCATCACGTGGTGCTTCGAAACAACGAACTTTCGCAACGGTGCACAGTTAGGGGAAAACTTTATTGAAATTATTATGAGGGATCATCTTATTTACTACCGTCGTTCTAAGTAAACAAGATGCAAAAACATGATAAACATCACATGCAATCAAATAGTGACATGATATGGCCAATATCATATTGCTCCTTTGATCTCCATCTTCGGGGCTCCATGATCATCTTCGTCACCGGCAAGACACCATGATCTCCATCATCATGATCTCCATCATCGTGTCTCCATGAAGTTTCTCGCCAACTATTACTTCTACTACTATGGCTAACGGTTTAGCAATAAAGTAAAGTAATTACATGGCATTAAATCATTGACACGCAGGTCATACAATAATTAAGACAACTCCTATGGCTCCTGCCGGTTGTCATACTCATCGACATGCAAGTCGTGATTCCTATTACAAGAACATGATCTCATACATCACATATATATCATTCATCATTCATCACAACTTTTGGCCATATCACATCACAAATCATATGTTGCAAAAACAAGTTAAACGTCCTCTAATTGTTGTTGCATGCTTTACGTGGCTGTAATAGGGTTCTAGCAAGAACTTTTTCTTACCTACGTTAAAGCCACAAGGTGATTTGCCAACTTCTATTTACCCTTCATAAGGACCCTTTTCATCGAATCCGCTCCAAGTAAAGTGGGAGAGACAGACACCCGCTAGCCACCTTATGCAACTAGTGGATGTTAGTCGGTGGAACCTGTCTCACGTAACCGTACGTGTAAGGTCGGTCCGGACGCTTCATCCCACAATACCGCTGAAGCAAAATAAGACTAGTAGTGTTAAGAAAGTTGACAACATCTACGCCCACAACAAATTTGTCCTACTCGTGCAAAGAGAACTACGCATAGACCTAGATCATGATGCCACTGTTGGGGAACGTTGCACAAAATAAAAAAATTCTACGCTTTCACCAAGATCAATCTATGAGTTCATCTAGCAACGAGAGAGGTGAGTGCATCTACATACCCTTATAGATCGCGAGCGGAAGCGTTCAAGAGAACGGGGTTGAGGGAGTCGTACTCGTCGTGATCCAAATCACCGGAGATCCTAGCGCCGAACGGATGGCACCTCCGCGTTCAACACACGTACAGTTGAGGAAGACGTCTCCTCCTTCTTGATCCAGCAAGGGGGAAGGAGAGGTTGATGAAGATCCAGCAGCACGACGGCGTGGTGGTGGATGCAGCAGTGATCTCGGCAGGGCTTCACCAAGCTTCTGCGAGAGGGAGAGGTGTAGCAAGGGGAGAGGGAGGCTCCAAGAGCATGGGTGCGGCTGCCCTCCCTCCCCCCCTCTTTATATAGGCCCCCTAGGGGGGCTCCGGCCCTAGGAGATGGGATCTCCAAGGGGGGGCAACGGCCAAGGGGGTGGCTTGCCCCCCAAGGCAAGTGGAGGTGCCCCCCACCCCTAGGGTTTGCAACCCTAGGCGCAGGGGGGCCCAAGGGGGGCGCACCAGCCCACTAGGGGCTGGTTCCCCTCCCACTTCAGCCCATGGGGACCTCCGGGATAGGTGGCCCCACCCGGTGGACCCCCGGGACCCTTCCGGTGGTCCCGGTACAATACCGGTAACCCCCGAAACTTTCCCGATGGCCGAAACTTCACTTCCTATATATAATTCTTTACCTCCGGACCATTCCGGAACTCCACGTGACGTCCAGGATCTCATCCAGGACTCCGGACAACTTTCCGTTTACTGCATACTCATATCTCTACAACCCTTGCGTCACCGAACCTTAAGTGTGTAGACCCTACGGGTTTGGGAGACATGCAGACATGACCGAGACGCCTCTCCGGTCAATAACGAACATCGGGATCTGGATACCCATGTTGGCTCCCACATGCTCCTCGATGATCTCATCGAATGAACCACGATGTCGAGGACTCAAGCAATCCCGTATACAATTCCCTTTGTCAATCGGTACGTTACATGCCCGAGATTCGATCGTCGATATCCCAATACCTCGTTTAATCTCGTTACCGGCAAGTCACTTTACTCGTACCATAATGCATGATCCCGTGACCAGACACTTGGTCACATTGAGCTCATTATGATGATGCATTGCCGAGTGGGCCCAGAGATACCTCTCCGTCATACGGAGTGACAAATCCCAATCTCGATTCGTGCCAACCCAACAGACACTTTCGGAGATACCCGTAGTGCACCTTTATAGTCACCCAGTTATGTTGTGACGTTTGGCACACCCAAAGCACTCCTACGGTATCCGGGAGTTGCACAATCTCATGGTCTAAGGAAATGGTACTTGACATTTGGAAAAGCTCTAGCTAAACGAACTACACGATCTTTGAGCTATGCTTAGGATTGGGTCTTGTCCATCACATCATTCTCCTAATGATGTGATCCCGTTATCATTGACATCCAATGCCCATAGTCAGGAAACCATGACTATCTGTTGATCAACGAGCTAGTCAACTAGAGGCTTACTAGGGACATGTTGTGGTCTATGTATTCAGACGTGTATTACGATTTCCGGATAACACAATTATAGCATGAATAACAGACTATTATCATGAACAAAGAAATATAATAATAACCATTTTACTATTGCCTCTAGGGCATATTTCCAACAGGTACATCCCATGGGATCATCGTGGAACATGTGGGATCCAACATGGGTATCCAGATCCTGCTGTTGGTTATTGGCCGGAGAACGTCTCGGTCATTTCTGCATGGTTCCCGAACCCGTAGGGTCTACACACTTAAGGTTCGGTGGCGCTAGAGTTGTTATGGGAAATAGTATGTGGTTACCGAAGGTTGCTCGGAGTCCCGAATGAGATCCCGGACGTCACGAGGAGTTCCGGAATGGTCCAGAGGTGAAGATTTATATATGGGAAGTCCAGTTTCAGTCGCCGGAATGGTTTCAAGGGTTATCGGTATTGTACCGGGACCACCGAAAGGTGTCCGGAGGTCCACCGGGTGGGGCCACCTGCCCCGTGGACTTAATGGGCTGAATATGGGAGGGAACCAGCCCCCTAGTGGGTTGGTGCGCCCCCCCCAAGGGCCCAAGGCGCCTAGGGTTTGAAAACCCTAGGGGAGGGGGGGCGCCTCCACCTTGCTTGGGGGGCAAGTCTCCCCCTCCTGGCCGCCGCCCCCATCTAGATGGGATCTAGAGGGGCCGACCCCCTCCCCCCTTCACCCTATAAATACAGGGAGGGTTGGAGAGCTGCAGAACCCCTTCCCCTGGCGCAGCCCCTCCTTCCTCCAACACTTCCTCCTCCTCTGTAGAGCTTGGCGAAGCCCTGCAGAAAATCCACAAGCTTCACCACCACGCCGTCGTGTTGCCGGAGCTCTCCCTCAACTTCTCCTCTCCCCTTGCTGGATCAAGAAGGACGAGACGTCCCCGGGCTGTACGTGTGTTGAACGCGAAGGCGCCGTCCGTTCGGTGCTAGATCGGATCTTCCGCGATTGAATCGCCGCGAGTACGACTCCATCATCCCCGTTCTTGTAATGCTTCCGCTAAGCGATCTTCAAAGGTACGAAGATGCACTCACTCTCTCTCTCATTGCTAGAATCTCCTAGATTGATCTTGGTGGTACGTAGGAAAATTTTGAATTATTGCTACGTTCCCCAACACCCCGACCAGCACGACAAGCAGCGGGGCATTGGCCGCCCTGCTGCATCGGCAGCGAGTGCGGAAGGAGTGAAGTAACAGTAGCCATGACAACCTCGATGGGGGTGGGGGATGGAGGGATGTTTGACGTCGGTGAAAAATTCCACCGCCACTTTCCTCGGAATCTGGGCTTCGCCGAGCGGCTTCTCTAGTGACGACGAGACATGAGGGAGGGGGAGGAGGTGACGGCGGCGGCGACTCGGTGCCTGCCTGAGCCACCTAATGGAAGCGACACATGGGTGTGATCCCTTTTTTCAAGACGTGGGCGTAACAAGTTTTTTTTTTCTAGTGGAGGGATATGACTGCTTTTTTTTCATGCTAATGTTACGTCACTTGGATAGGACTTCGTGAATTCTCATCTAGACGAAAGCTAGCCACAACCATTTTCCAATGATCAGTATTTTTTAGGTTTGGTTGCAATTTTGTGTGCCAATGACAGACATGCACATGATTGAGCCACTCAGATGAGATATGGCCAGTTCTCTATCTCTGAGAGAAGGACGTACATACGGTGTGCGGTTTTCCGATCTTGGGTTTAAGCACATGCATGCATGCTTGCTTTGCATACACACATGCATGACCCAAGAACACGGCATGTGAACGCTAGGCGAGCCGTCAATGGTTCCCGTACGTTGTTGGTGCTATGTAGTAATCCGGCCAGCTCCCAAAATGGATACGGGACAATCCTGGACATGAAGCAAACAGAGAAAGGCAGATTCCAATGCGATTGCATCCGGTTGTTTTTCCGCTTACAACCCCAGCACCATCTCAACGGCCCCTATGCATCTCAACCATTCCAAACCGTTGCGGGAGGAAACACATGTGCAGCTTCACACAAATGTTCAGCAACCAATTCTGGGATCTTCTGCGATATGTTCAGCAACCAAAAATCAATCCAACAATTTAATTCGGAGATATATACAGAGATATACTACTTCCTTAGTATTATTTGGATTTAGCAAGCAATTAATGCATGAATACATCAATATATACATGCAGATTTTGCATTTAGTATTTCCATGCAATGCTTCCTCTCATGCCTCAGCGAAGGAAAGCTTGTAGTATAATTTTATGCTGATCATTAATTTTCAATCTTTGATGTGATCCCAAATATACACGAGTATATATACTGACCAAACAATATAGACTAGTAACGTATTGTAACTGACGCCTAGCTTTTTCACATCCGGCCGCCCGGAAAAGGAAGAAACGGAAGGCGCAGTGGTGTAAAAAACCTTCTATAAATCTTCCTTACTCTACGCAATTCCTGGATGGCCTTTTGCGATCTCTGATCTTCCCCAACAAGAAAATTCCCCGCCCCTACCCGATATATACATGCCGCCTATGTACAATCCCCGTCGCCCGTCGCCAGTTCGCCATCCATCCACCGATCCCGTCTACTCCTCCTTGACCACGGCGGCGACGCGCGCGGCAATGGCGATCTCCTCCGGGCCGGCGGGCGCGGCCACGGCGGCCCCGCGCCGCAGGACCAGGTCGACGGTGCTCCTGATGGCCAACTACGCGGCGCTTCTGATCGGGTCCGTCGTCTCCAGCCTGCTCTCCCGGTTCTACTTCCAGCACGGCGGGCAGAACAAGTGGGTGGTCACGCTTGTGCAGTCCGCGGGGTTCCCGACGCTCGTTGTCGCCGTGTTCCTCGCCGGCCGCCCCGCGTCGGCGCCTCGGCCGTTTCTTTGGTTCTCGCGGAGGTTCTTGGCCGTGTGCCTGTTCATCGGCGCGCTCATGGGCGTCAACAACCTGCTCTTCGCCTACAGCTCGTCGCTCCTGCCGGTGTCCACCTCGTCTCTGCTGCTGTCCACGCAGCTTGCCTTCACGCTCGTCCTCGCCGTTGCTATCGTCCGCCATCCGCTCACCTTCGTCAACCTCAACGCCGTCGTCCTCATGACGCTCTGCTCCGTGCTCCTCGCGCTCCGGTCGGGCGACTCGGGGGAGAGCCCGGACAGGAAGGGGTACATCATCGGCTTCGTCGTCACGCTCGGCGCCGCGGGGCTCTTCTCCGCGTACCTCCCCGTCATGGAGCTGCTGTACCGGGAGGCGGTCTCCGGCGGGTTCATCCTGGCGGTGGAGGTGCAGGCCGTGATGCAGGCCATGGCGTCCGTCGTGGCGGCGATAGGACTCGCGGCGACCGGCGGTTTCAGCAACGATGTGGCCCACTGGAAGGGGTCCCACGCCCTGTACTGGGTCGTGGTTGTGACGCTGGTGGTGACGTGGCAGGCGTGCTTCATGGGCACCGCCGGCGTGATCTACCTAACTTCGTCGCTCCACAGCGGCGTGTGCATGGCAGCGGTGCTCACGGCCAATGTCATTGGCGGCGTCGTCGTGTTCGGCGACCCTTTCGGCGCCGAGAAGGCCGTCGCCACCGCGCTCTGCGTCTGGGGCCTCTCCTCGTACCTCTATGGCGAGTACACCAAGAACAAGAAGAAGGCCGCTGATGATCAGGACGACGACACCATCCTCCCCGGCGCCCGTGACGACGGCGAGCACAAGAGCCTCACCGCCGGCAGCCGCGAGCCGGGAAGCGAAACCGTCTGAAGCAAACGGGACAGCGCCGGCCACAGTGGTACGTATGAACCATGTGATCGATAAGCACGTTGCAACAAATGCAATGGAAACTGAAAATTTCTTAGTACCCCGAGAAAGCAAAGTGGCAGGATAGATGATGCATTATGTGTAGACGTGTCATGCTACATCGATTAGGCAATGAGTTATATTTACAGCTTACAAAGGGACAAGAATTTGCGTGGTGATGATGACCGATGCTTGTTTGGTGGGCTGCTATGTATCTTGCTAGCTTGTGAGGTTCTCAGAATGGATGCATGTTGCACTTGCATGGGTGTGTGAAAAACTTGCACATTAATGTAGTACCATCAACAGGGACATGCCATCCATATATATCTTTGCTTGAGATCGATATGGTATTATTTTTTTCCTGATTTGTTCCTGCAATGCATCAATTGGCAACAGTTTACCTAGTTACCGAGCTAGCTAACTGGCCTGCTCTGAAACTGTGTGACATTTCGCCCCTTGTTGTCATGCCATGGCTCCTTATCCTTATACTGTGTGTACATGAGGTATCGGTTATTGTTATGGACCATGACTTCTGTTTAGACACCAGCAGTATATGCATATCTTTATTTTTTTACTTGATATAGGAAGAAATATGATAGTTCCTAGGTACTCACTCCGTTCACAAATATAAGACGTTTTGGGTATTTTCGATGTGGACTACATACAGACTGAAATAAGTGAATGAATACACTAAACATGTGGAGATACTCCCTCTGGTGCGGATGTGGAGTTTTTAAGCTCGAGCTCAAATGCTCCTCTATGAACAGTAAATTTGAAAAAAATGAAAAAAAAATCTGAATACTTTTGTGCCTGACTCTAAAGAATGTTTGGAGTGCATGAGAAAATTCAGCACAAAATCACATCAGTGCAAGGCGTGATTGAAAATGTTACTTTCAAATGCATTTTGGAGCTCTGAATTTGTTTTTATTGCCACGATTTGCCCCAATGTGATTTCGTGATGAAAATTTGCATGCACTTCAAACATTTCTTAAAGTCTGCCACAAAAAAATCAGAATTTTTTGAATTTGTTTTTTATTTTTATTTTTATTTTACTGTTCACGACAGGAGCATTTGAGCTCGAGTTTAGAAGGATACTTTCGATCTGGACCTTTTTATTCTGCGTGTAAGATTTGTATAAAGTGAAACCTTGCAAAGTTTGATCAATTTTATATTACAAAATATCAAAATCTACAATACCAAATATATAAAATATGAAATTACATTCCATAATAAATATATCAATATTGATTTTTGTATTGTGAACATTTCTATAAGTTTGGTCAAATCAAAGATACTTTTACTTCAGACAAATCTTATATGCAAGGAATACATCAAATTCAGAAAAATGTTAGAACCTTTTATATTTGTGAATGGAGGGAGTATTAAGAACGCATTTCCACCGTGTGTGGAGTGGCAAACACCTTTTTCATGCTCGTTGTCCCATCACCAAACAACCAACATTTGTCGCTCCACAAATTAATCTCTATTATAGTTAGACACCAACAAGACATGTGCCTTTTTCCTTCTAAAAAAATACCCATGCACATCTTTAGTTTTGACATGATAGGAAGAATACTCACTAATAGCATCTACAACCGGATATATCAAATATGGCCGCGTCTACAGCAGTGATCAGGCACGCCTCAAATTTCACTAGTAACATCCGGACATCTCATACTAGATTCTTAAATCCATACAAAGACATGCAAACGAAACAAACCTACGTACTACGTCAACAATCAGCTAGCTACTCATCGTCATAGATGTCAATAGTCTCTGTGCCCGGCTCCGGCAACTGTAGCCGTGGCTCCTCCGGTTGCTCCGCTCTGGCTTCCTCCGCGTCTATCTCCGTGTCGAGTTCGGCAAAGAGCGCATCGGGCGCCGCCTACTCCTGCCGGGGGAATGCCCGGTTGGCCTCCACATAGGCCTCATCCTGGATGAAATCCAGGATGGCTGTTGCTCCACCATCTCGTCAGACTGGGCAACGGCAAACTCCGCCTCTGCCTGTTCCATGTTGACGCCCGGCAGCTGTTGCTCCGGCTGCTCCGCCTTCTCCGCCTCCTCCACCTCCATCGAAGTCAGCTCCTCCTCTTCTTCCCCTGGTTGCTCCTCCTCCTCCTCCTCCGGCTCCTGCGAGTCAGGAGGCAGCCCGGAAGCGATGCAGGCGACGCGCGCGGCTTGTCTCGACTGGATCTCAAAGCGGCGTTCCGATGTGAGCATTGCATAGTAGGTGATCTTCCTCCGGACCATGGCGGAACGTTGGAGCGTGGGCAGAGCGCCAAAGCATGGGCAGAGTGCCGGAGCGGGAGAGGGAGGAGGTGGATGGGCTCGGACTGGCGGCGCGGAGAGGGAAGGTGGATGGACTAGGGTTGCGAGACTCCGGCTGGGTTAAATAGGCGGATTTTCCCTCGGGCAGCGAGCCAGAGCGGCACCACACGGTGTTCACACCACATCGATAGTGGAGGCGTCCGTCGGACCGCCGGGTTTCCGGGCGAGTCCGCATGGGACCCCTTCACCAGTCCTAAGTGGCGGGCGTGCCCGGGCGCCCCTATATCCTCCCCATATTTGGGCTGGATATGAGGGGTGCCGGACAGCCCGGGCATTTTAGGCCCATTTGATCGGGGCCATCTGGGTCAGAAAATTATGACCGGTCAGTGACCGGGCGGCCCGCCCGGGCATATGAGACGGGTTTGGGGCGCCCGGCTGTAGATGCTCTAATACGAGGGTCCCTTTTTTCCAACAAAAGATGAATTTTATGAACTCAAAATAAAGCCATCACTAATCATGTCGTCCAAGAGTAAGTAAATGCTTCTGCCATGAAGAAACCTTTAAACGATATGTTCCCCATCAAACTTCACCAGTTGCATGTTTAGATATTCCACCGAAACCAATGCCTCTACGCCATAGTCGCCATGATAACAGAGCTCTATCGCTATTGAGGAGCTGGAGTTCGAGAAAAGGCTATGCCGTGATCTTCGGATCGCACGATTCGACTTTAACTTAGTCAATCTCAACATTGCAAATGGTCAGTAATAATGAGCAAAATTTGTCGGGAGAACTAGTCAAAAACTAAGGGGTACTAACCTATATGGCCCGCAGTCCATGGGCCGGGCTTATGGCCCGCCGATCACTAAATTAAGGACTACCGAAACTATGAACCTCTGCGTGATAAACATGGAAACCTCCGAAGACTTGTCGTATACTTCAAGAATTGCTCTGTAGCCGGTGCATGGACAACCAACCATGTGTGTAACCAAGGTTCCCCGGTGCATATATAAGCCGAGGGGTTAGGTCCTTAGAGGCACGATTACCAGCCTTAGGGTTTGGAACACAATCATATGATCTGGAGATAGATCATCTTGTACTCTGTACTTCATCCCATCAACATAATAAGAGCAAGACGTATGGTTTTACCTCTTCGAGAGGGCCCGAACCTGGGTAAACATTGTCTCCCAATCGTCCCATGTTACCATTGTTTCTAGACCTACAGTTAGGAACCCCCTACTCGAGATCCGCCAGTTGTAGCACCGCAATATGGATACTAATTTGGCACATTTATTCAGATTCATCAAGCACAGTACATGAACACAAACTTCATAAATATATGACTGCATACAAGCATCATAAGAGGCCTCACATTATAATAATTTTGATAGCAGACTACATCATTCCAGCACCAAAGAACATCGGAGTGTCACCATATTTATATCCACCAGTAAAATAAACTGCATATACTGTTCTGACTTCATATTTTTCGCATCTTATTATTATTTGCTTGGCCTTGCGGGAAAAGAATGCCGTGGTTCTCATAGTACTGAGTTGCAGTACACATCCTGGGAGAGAAAATAACTAGTCAAAACAAGATAACTAGAAAGCTAAACTTGATTGAAACTGAGAAAAAGATATTATGCATGATAGGTCAAACTTAATATGTCTGTTTGAGATTGCTTTTACCATGAAACTCCTCGCCATTTCATTTCCTCCCTGAGCTTGATTGGTTTCAGCTGCCTTCCATCTTCGGCCGGTTCCAAATTTCATGGATCGAGCTCCTTCAGACAGTCTTCAACGGTGTGCCGTGATCGAGCTCATTCTACGTGAACTTCCTTCACCGTCCAAGGTGGGGATAGCATTGAACGTTCCATAAGACCGTGTTGATTTGAACACATTTGTGGTCTCAGTTGAATTGTGACTTTCCTATAGTTCAACGACGCAGACGAGACATGGAGTGGCGCAACCTTGACGTATGTGATAACTATATTGTTCGCCGGATGTCTTGTAGAGGCTGGACAGTGTAAGCACATAGTCGTTATTGTATGCGTACTCTTGCCGCTTGTTTTGTGACACATATATACACATATGTATTTTAGTTGAAAACTAACAACACAAACACACATTGCATGCAAGGTCTCGAGGCCAGAAGAAGCCACCGAGATGATGGTGTAGAGTGTAGACACAAGTGCTAATGCTACTAGCATGGATCAAACTTAGATGGAAGTTAGGGCGTGTTCTGATCTCCTCCCGCTCCACACTTCACAATTTCCTGGAGCAGATAAGAGCCAAACGAAATAACCTCCAGAAGCTGGCTTCGCAAAGCTGTGGTCGATCCTAGTGAAAAAATCTGGAGCGAGGAAGGCCCAGCTCCACCGATTGGAAAAGCTGGAGTTCACCCTATTTATAACATCCCTCGCCTCGCTGTGCACCTAACGGCCCTAATTGGGCTGCTTCCAGCCGGCCCAGTCTGAACCGTACAAGGCCACAGCCCTCCTAGCCGGGCCGCAGCGCTTGAGAAGCTGCAGATGCAGCAGAACGCATCCCAGATCGCACTGATAGACTGGTCGAGCTCTATCATCGGGAAGAGATTCTTTGGAGGCAACGAGCTCGCCTAGAGTGGTTAGCTCACGGGGATAAAAATATGTATTTTTTTCACCTAAGAGCAAGCAGGAGACGAAGGAAGAATCAAATTAAATCCCTTCAGCTACCTCATGGCCGGGTCACAGAGGACAAATATGAGTTGGAGGAAGCTGCAACAACTTTTTATTCTGACTTATAAAGCTCGGAGGGTGTACAAAACATGGAGCAGGTTATTGATACAGTACCCCGTAGAGTGACTGATGATATGAACGCCATCTTGAATGCCCCATACACACAGGACGAGGTTAAAACTGCGTTGTTCCAAATGTTTCCTCTAAAGGCACCGGGCCCTGACGGCTTTCCAACACACTTTTTTCAGCGGCACTGGGAAGTATGTAGTGACGAGGTAACAAAAGCAGTACTCAGAATTGTGTCTGGAACAGAGTCTGCAGAAAGTATCAATGATATTGTGTTGGTCCTTATCCCAAAGGTAAAGAACCCAACGTTATTAACTCAGTTTCGCCCGATCAGCTTATGTAATGTGTTGTACAAGATTGCTTCCAAGGTTATCTCTAATCGTTTGAAGCTAGTCCTGCCGGATATAATCTCAGAGGAGCAGTCAGCCTTTGTACCTGGGAGATTAATCACAGACAACATTATCACGGCATATGAGTGCCTTCACTTCATGAAACGGAACAAAGCTAAGAAGAACCAACACTGCGCTTTGAAGCTAGATATGATGAAGGCCTATGATAGGGTGGAGTGGTCTTATCTTCAGGCTATTATGACAAAACTTGGCTTCACAGAAGGCTGGGTGAACATTGTGATGAACATGGTCATGTCGGTAAAATTTTCCGTTTTCACTACAACAAAAACTGCCAGTAGAGACGTCGAATTTCATACCTAGAGACGTGTTATTTCACCTCTAGGCAACTATAGAGTCGTTTTAGAAAAGCGTCTTTGGAGGTCTTCCCATGGACCGTCTCAAACCATATAGACACGCTTGTTGAGCGTCTTTACATGACATGGGACGTTATATAGGAACGTTCAACATCGTGTCTACACAGGTAGAGACGTTATGTTAGACACGCTCATATCACGTCTCTACTCACATAGACGCGTTTCATTTGCGTCTCAAGACCATTGAGGCGCGTCTCAAGACCATTGAGGCGCTTCTGTAAATTCATTCATCATAGGCCCAGTACTTTATACATGTCGTGTAGAGACGTTATATTTATCTTTAAATATACATAAGCGACTCGGTACAAATAGAATATTCTACTTTAAATATGGATTGATTTATTTTGAATTTGTATTTCATCATTTCAAATTCGATCATTTTCTCATGACATGGCCGCACATGCAGATTAATCCAATAATATCATTATATGAAGGCACCATTCCACGTCATAGATTGCATTTGCAAGCATCACATTATAAAAATTGGCAAGCTGAGTAGAATAATTAGCCCGAACAGATACTTACACCAAAGTTCACAACTGAATAATAAAAGACATTCATACAGAACATACAAATAAATAATGATGTTCTTTGATAAATTAGAAGTGTATCATACAAATGCTTCCTTGGGGTGGTCAGCTTAGTTTCCTTACCCTAAAACCACAAAGATTTTTTATAACTAAAATATATTAAATGTGGATATTGGAGCATACTCGATGCTTGTACGGAAACATACTTACATGTGAGCAAGGCCAAGCAATAACATAACCAGTGCTCCTACTATTTGAAACTTTTCATATGGTCTAACCAGTTCTCATCTCCTAGATTTAGCCACGGATTGCAACATATTGCTCTTCAAGCATGTTTCCTTCAACCACATATGTTCAATCTTTACTCCCTAAAATTCCATTGACCACCTAGCTTGACTGCATTGCTATTTTCAGTATGAGCATTCTGCAGTTAAATAGGAGAGGTATGAATGGAGAGACATAATCAGCTAAAGAATGATAATTTCCAAGAGTTCCAATATCATGTACTAGGAATGCACTAAGTAGCCCTATTCTACACATACCTTCGGTCTTCTTAGATTAAGGTTTTGTTACAACATAATTATTTATTTTGAAAGCTAAACATGCATGCATGATGCCAACAAATGAAGTACTCGTCATGTAAACTAGAAGTGTATGCGTGTTTTGCTGTGCTAGCCTATAGTGTTGACTGATCTTGCGATGTTGTTTCCATCATATATTCATTGTACTGTAACGTAAACCAATGCTAACATGCCAGGCCCGGAACAATTTAAGTTCATTTATGTGATTATAATTATCAAATGTAACCGTGTTCGTAAATCAATGGATTATGACATGTTTAATCATAGTATATCAATTGCTAGCCAACATTTGGAAGTTAAAAAAATAACCATTAATCATGAGCCAAATAAATATGGAAGTGGACTTCATGAATTTTGTCATCAAAATGCATCAGCAAAGTACCTTGCCATCTGACCTTACACCTCCAGTCCATGCTTCCTTTGAAATGTTCTCCCCTGAAATGGACAAAGAGATTGTAAATAATTTGCATGCTTTAGCAAAGGTAACACCTATTGGGCATGAAAAACATGACCATTTTTCACTGCCAGGAATGGCAACATTGTTAGACATTTATGTTTCTCCTTAGAGATAGCAAGGCCAGTAGGCCGTTGAAGTAGCTAAATAATGGACGGTGAATGAAATCAAATCCTTCGTTATAGGCAGAATTAAACTAAGAGATAATATCATCAATGGGAAATGATAGCCATTATCAGATAAGAACTGCCAGATAGCAGAAAAAAGAAAATCCTCTTTGAAAACAGGAGAAGCAGAGCCAAATCACCAGAGTAACACCTATATATCCACACAAAAAAGAGTAACACCTACATAACTCTATTATACTTCTGAATATATATATATATATAGCAAACATTTCACTGAGCAAATAATTACCATACTCGTATATTATCACTGAAATAGTTGGTTTCAAACAATCATATATTTTCTCTCGATCCATTTTTTTGCTGAACTAGATGTAATTCATGCTCATAACAAAAGATACGTTATTGTTCTATTCTCTAATCAACTAAGGTGATGAATAAAATTTAAGTAAAATATGTTTTGTGATCTTTTTTTTCCCGGGTGAAACATAACATGTTGTGTGATTGTTGAATTACACGGATGCAATCAAAACATGGATGCGCCATTTTTGTGTCCCCTGTCTATCGGATTTTACTTGGTTGTGTGATGTGACAATTTTCTACTAACTTCGAATCTTAATTCCATTTGTTTGACAATGCAAGGGGACAGGTGCGGCTGTGGGCTGTGGTAGACCAATTGGTACTACTTGCTAGAAAGCAGCAACTACAAACAGACACTGAGACAAGGGAGGAGGCTAGACAAACCTTGGGATCAAGTGGAGTGAGTCCAATAAATAGCACTCGGGCATAAAACAATCAGAGGTCAAATTGCGTGCTGGTAGCTCCAAGGCAACAACGTCGATGGTCACCAATCCCGGCGCAACGTCTAGAGTTTTGCCACGACAGCCGTGCGCAAGGACGGATGGCAAAACAACAAGAAGGAGCGGAGCCAAACAAAGGTGGTCTCCGGCGCCCGGCGCCAACACCGCCGTCCGCCGCCCCGCAAAGCCGTCAGTGCAATGCAACAGGTTGTACGCCAGACACGACGAGCATTGTCCAGGCTGGTAGCTTTTCACCTCTCCCCCTAGGATCTATAAACAACACGCAACCCAACTGAGAAGCAATCAAACCGAGCAAACTGTATGTACGCCCAATGTTCAGAAGACTTTTTCATTGATGTGAATATCTACTCTACTCCTACCACGGAGCAGAGCAGCTGCAGTTTGCAGAGTCGAACACCAAAAATTACAGCGATTAAGCAGGAAATCAATTTACTACATAAGTTTGAGAATCTAGAAGGATTTGAGGATTTTCCGTACCAGTTTGAGCGAACAGATCGCAATGGGCAGGGGCACGACGAATCTGGGGTGGCTACCCTAGGTGGCACGAATGTACTTCCGTGCTTGCTCTGCATATTCCACCTGTAGGTTGAAGATGAAGATGTTTGTCGCAGCAGATGCTTCCTCTGACCTGCCCGCCCAATCGCCACCGCCGCCACCGAGGCACCCGCCGGCCGGTCTCTGTCCCCCAATCTCCGCCGCATCCAATCGCTCGCCGCCCACCGAGTCTCCCTAAGTCTGCCACCAAACAAATCGATCGACGCTCCTCTGTGGAGGCGATGCACATCACCGGCCAGGCGGCCAGGGAGGGATCCCATTAGATGGATTAGGAGGTTGAAGGAGATAAGTGGGGAGATGGCGGCGTGGGTGAGAGAAACTATATACGAGGAGTTATTTTCTGGCGGCAAAAGAGAAATAGGAGCGCCAAGGGCCAAAAATAATTTCCTCCAAACAAAATTCAGGAAAATTTAATTTTTATCATTTAGGGAAATGATAATTTATTTCTGTTATTATAGATAAAACAACTAGAAAAGAGGCCAGCGATCCTACACTTGCTCTGTTACTATTACTTTTTGCATGTATGCCATTAAGAAGCACACATTAGGCCCATGTCGCTCCACACAAGTGACATGGGCGATGAACCTAGCCACCATCGACAGCTGCCTCCCCCCTCGCAGCCACCATGTGCGCTGCCGAGGGAAAGCCCATGTGGCAGCGGCAGCGTCAGGTCTTCTTCAGGGAGCGGGCGTCCTCGTGGCAGGCTCGTGTGGTGTTGGCGAGTGGACGTCGCGTGCTCTGTGTTGGCGGGCTGAAGGTCCTCTCCTCGGGCGAAGAGGCAGATCCGAGGCCCTCGCGCTCGAATCTGGTGTGCGGGCGGCAGTCAGCCAGCAGGGGTGGCCCTGGCGGCGTGGGGTGGTGGCCGGTGCTCTGGTCATGGCTAGGGCGCAGTGAGTCTGCACGTGAAGGTGCGGCACAAGCGGTTCTGCGATGAGGTTCTGCCACCGTAAGGTCACTCGACGGCGTGGTGAGGGGCCGTTGCCCGGGGGGCGTGGTGGAGCGCTCGCAATGATGGAGCAGCAGCGGACGGGCGGCTGTTGGATCTTCTGCGTTCTCCGACGGATGCGCATGGGAGCCTGGTCACGGCTAGGAACGAAGGTGCTTCGTGGTCTCGGACGACATATCTCTGGTACATGGCGGCGTGGTCATCGGTATATAAGGATTGGTTTGTGCTGCATCCGATGAACAACTGTCGATCGGTGGTTGGTGGATCTAGCGGTTGTTGTTGGTCGACGGCCTCCGCAAGGTGCGGTTGGCTGCTCCGATGATGAGTTTCTTCGATTGCGAGCTGGCTCCGTGGTGGTGCTAGGTGGTGCTGTTTGTGAGATGATGTGCAGATGAGGCGGTGTGGGGAGCTTGGGTGAAAACCTTGTCTCGGTTGTAGGCGTGACCAGCGATGGCGACGGTCGTGGTCATCGTTTACCTTCTTGGAGGCATCGATGTATTGTTGCCACACCGCTCCCGCTCTCGCATGGATCGCTGCAGCTCCGGGGGGGACACTTGATTTGGTTTGATCAAACGATGGCGGCGCCTTCGTGTCGTATCCCTCCTCCCATGGGAGCTTCGTCTTTGGAGTTGGGTATTGGCGAGCTGGATCAGTGGACGACTGTGGTGTTGGCGTCGAGGCTTTTGGGGCAACGATGATGAGGAGAGCAATATCGGAGAATTGGATATGGTTGAGGCGCAGTCGGCTCTTCTCCGATGCCTTGTTTGTTGATGTGAAGTTGAAGCTGTGGTGGTGGGGTCTCGATTGGCATACGATGACGGAAGCAGCTGGTTCGTTCAATGATCGTCTGCGACACCCGCCGTGCCTAGTTCTCCTTCGTGATTCTCCGCCAGAGTCGGAGTGGCATTGTCTGCTCGTAGGAGCTGAGTTCTGGTGCGGATCTTCATACATCTCCACACGCCGTGTATAGTGTGGGTTGGGTCGATGATCGCCTACGGTGAAGTCGAAGTCGTTGGCTCGTGTTTTAGGGATGGTGAGGACGCCTGTAGGGAGGAGTGATAAGGATGACACATGTGTGCTGGTTCGATGAGGCTCTCATTGGAGTAGTGTGAGGTATCTTATGTGTGCCGCTCAGTGGTTGTGTTGGTTTTTCTCCGACACTTCATAATTAATTGGACAATTTGGTTTTCGCTCGGCACTCGGCTTTTCCCAATTAACTAAGCAACTCTTTTTATTCTTAATGAATGCAGGAATCTTATAATTTTGAGAAAAATATTATTTATTGCACATATATTGTGAAGTGATTGTTTTTTAGAGAAAAATGATAATTATATCAAATTATTTATAATGTTTCGATGTACAATGTCGACCATAAGGAAGAAGGGCATGGTGGCATAATGAGCTCACTGAAATTGACGTCGACCCGGTGTGAACGCCGTGATGAACATGAGACAAGTGGCTACACGGAATAAAGTTTTGTTTCTTCTTTTAGTCTCATTTTCTCAATTTAATTTTTTCCACTTCTTTTTACAAGTTCAAAAACTTCAAATACTTTTTTTCAAGCCCTCCAAAGCTGTTCTGAAAGTCAATTTTTTTGTCATGATTTCCAACACAAAATCATTTAAAGGAATGCTAATTTTTTTTTTGAATTTCATTTTTTCCACAATATTTAATAAATGTGTGAAAATACAAAAAATGTTCGGAATTTTAATTTTTTTACATGTTTTCAAACGAATTTCCCTTTTGAAATAAATGTTCACGTTTAAATAAAATAGTCATTTTCAAAATTGCTCTTGCGTTTCAAGAAATGTTCGGAATTTTCAAAAATGTATTTGCACGTTAAAAAATGTTTGGGGGTTTCAGTATTTATTCATGGTTTAAAAAATTTATTCAGAATTCCAGAAATTTTTACATTTTATTTTTTTTTTGAATTTTAAATGTAGTTTGATTTTTTTTTAATTTGGCATTTCAATTTTGTTGGCAGTTTTCAGAAATAATCGGAAATGTTTCCGAATCTCGGCGCTGCAGTGGGTTAATAAATATTTTGCGCTTCGGAACGATCACATACAGTGATCTTTTCCATTGGCTTGCAACGTTAGTTAATCAGCGCCAGGTCCCGAGTTCAAGTTCCCAGGTTTCTCAGTTTTTGGGATTTTTATGTCGCATGTTAAAGAAACAGCTCGCATTGCGGTCCGGTGAGCCAGCCCAGTCGTCTGGACCACATGCGTCGCACTCCTATATGACACAAGGCCCGTGAGGTGGTGAGAATTCTGTTCCGTGTGTCACCCAAAAAAACTGAGTCTCGTCAAGAGATTTCTTTTTCGTTTGTGGGCAGATGGGCAGGTCTTTTCTGATCCGTGTTTTGTGCATTTTATTAGCTTGATTTTATTTACAACCTACGATTACAAAATTATATGATTTCTCTTAGAAAAGATTATAGATTATTGTTGAACTCTTTTCTAAGCCCTAGCGTCGTATTCTAAAACGTCTCAAAAATCGTCCCTACTTATTTACACATGAAAATAATAATGAATATGATGCACCTGTAAAAATAAAATTTGTGACGCTATGCATATCGTCCTAAAAAGCGTCTCTACATAATAGGTACTTCCTAATGTAGAGACGAATATAGAAGTGTCTTAGAAAAAGCGTACCTACTGACATATTTTGTTGTAGTGTTTGTTCAATGGTAAGAAACTTCACCAGTTTACACCTACACGTGGAATCCGACAGGGGGACCCAATCTCCCCTTATTTGTTTTTGATAGCAGCAGAGGGCCTTTCGTGCCTTATAAAATCCAGAGAAGAGTCATCTAACCACAATGGCATACAAGTGGCTCCAACAGCGCCACCAGTTAGCCATCTGTTATTTGCAGATGATAGCCTGCTGTTTTTCAAGGCAAATGGAGAGGGAGCATTGGGTGTGCTTCAGATGCTGGATACTTATTGCCACACCACACGTCAGAGGATCAACTATGACAAGTCATCAATTTTCTTCAGTAAGGGAGTTCCGAATAGTGTGAGGGCAGAAGTTAAGGGATTGCTCAATGTCCCTAATGAAACCCTCAGTGAAAAATACTTGGGTATGCCATCGGATGTAGGTTCTTCAAAAAATGGTGCTTTCAAATATCTCAAAGACCGCTTATGGAGTAAAGTGCAGGGATGGATAGAAAAGACTATGGCAACGGCAGGGAAGGAGGTTCTTGTCAAGGCGGTGGCTCAGGCAGTTCCGGTCTTTTCTATGTCATGTTTTAAGCTCCCTAGAGGCTTGTGTGAACATCTCAACATGCTGATTCGCAAATTTTGGTGGGTAAGTCGGGATGGTAAGAGGAAACCTGCATGGGTGGCCTGGGAGGACATGACCAAACCAAAGGACATGGGAGGTCTTGGGTTTAAGGATTTCGAGCTATTTAACCTTTCATTACTTGCAAGGCAGGCGTGGAGGATATTACAGTCGCCAGTCTCATTGAGTGCACGTGTTCTCAGGGCTGTTTATTTTCCAAATACATCTATCCTGGAGGCAGCACTCGGAAACCACCCAAGCCAAATTTGGAGAGCCATAGTAGAAGGGAGAGACATACTCAAGATTGGCCTAATTCGTAGAATTGGGGACGGCGCTACCACAAGCATTTGGGCCGACAATTGGCTCCCTAGGGAGGAGATGATGAGACCATATGGTTGCAAGGTACTAAATCCGCCCCAATATGTATCCGAGCTCATCGACCCAACTACAGCCAGCTGGAACATGGAACGCCTGCAGCAAGTTATGCTCCCTATTGACATACCAATCATAACTAGCATCCCGCTTTGCACCAGAATAACTGCAGATTTTTGGGCTTGGAATCATGAAAGGAATGGCCTGTTCTCGGTTAGATCGGCATACAAAATGCTTGTGTACACAAAAGAGCGCCGGGAAGCGTGGCTAGAGGGAGCTGCAGGACCGTCCAACACCGCACGTGAACGCAGTTCTTGGAGGTCATTATGGGGCACTAAGGTACCGGGGAAGATAAGGATGTTTCTTTGGAGGCTTGCTAGGCATTCGCTGCCAACGGAGGATGTCAGAGAACATCGACACATGTCTTCGACAAGCTCATGCGCACTATGTGGCGCTCCAGACTCGTGGCGGCATTCTCTGCTAGAGTGCACAATGTCACGATGCATTTGGGCGTTAGTTGATGGAGAGCTGGCGGAGCAAATGAGGTTAACATCTGAACCAGCCGCAAAATCTTGGTTGTTCTCTATGATCCAAGCACTCTCGCACGAAGCTTTTCTCAGGCTTGCAGTTACTCTTTGGGCGATCTAGGCCATGTTCGGCAGCTCTCCAGCTCCGTATAATACGGGGAGCGGACAGAGCGCCAGTTTTCCAACTCCAGGAAAATGCACTGCGGGCCGCTCCGCTCCGGCCGCTCCAGGAGCAGAGCCGCGGAGCGGAGGGCTGCCGAACACGGCCCTAGTCTGCAAGAAGGAAAGCCATCCACGAAGGAGATTTCCAGAGTCCAGGAGTCACACATGCATTCATAAACAGGTACATGATGGACTTGGAGATCATCAAGGAGAAGTCCCAAATGGCGCACATTGCAACCGGGAACCAGGGACGAGCTGCTGGAAGAACTCGCCCTAGGGCACCGCCACCGGGACATGCCAAAATACACGTTGATGCTGGCGTATCTATCCATCATAGGAGAGGTGCAGCAGCGGCAGTCTGTCGAGACGAGCATGGCAACTATCTGGGGAGCTCCTCCCTAGTGGTCACGGGAGCTCATGATGCGGCTACACTTAAAGCAATTGCCTGTCGCGAGGCGTATGCTTTGGCTGGGGATCTAGCGCTTCACAGCTTTATTGTGGCATCGGATGCAAAGCAAGTGGTTGCTGACATTCACAGCAATGCTAGAGGACCATATGGCTCCATCATCAATGAGATTAGAGCAAACGCGGTGAATTTCACCAGCAAGATTGTTTTTGAAGGTCGTAGATCAAATATAGATGCTCATAGGTTAGCTAAATTTTCGTTAACTCTAGTACATGGGCGCCATGTGTGGCTTATCAACCCCCATGATTCAAACGGTATCCCACAAACTGTGGTTTTTGATGAATAAAGTTATGTTCATCCCTTAAAAAAAAGATCGCTGCTTGGAGTTAGAAGCCACGAAAAGAAGTTGGATATGTGAAGTTTTGTGAAGCTAGAGGAGATCAGAACACGCCCTTAGTAAGCTTGCCCAAAAATTGATGCCATTACAAATTGCAACACCAAATGTGAGGCTAGAATTCGATGCTATGGCCCAAGAGGAGAATGGGGATTCTACCAAGTACATCTATTTCACTCGCTATTATGAGAACTGCATTGCATTTGATGCCTCGTGCTGTCGGGTGTTCCATGTTGGCATTTCGGTTGAGTGCCAGGCAAATGGCTGCCCCTGCAGCCTCAAGTTCCTGTCTCAATCGGCCAATGAGTTACATGTGTGAAATAACGTTTACTCGAATTTAACTACTGTTCGGTGCAATTTGAGTATAAAAAAATTGAGGCACACTTATTTTGTTCCACACACACACACACATACACACACACACACACACACAGAAGAGAGAGAGAGAGAGAGAGAGAGAGAGAGAGAGAGAGAGAGAGAGAGAGAGATACGCCACGACATGGTTTAGGATTTGATGCAAATGCAACTCATCATGTTCCTGGGTGATAGCCATGGCTCACGATTTAACTTGAACTGGGACTTGAGATTTAAGTTTAATTAGGGTACGCCTTTTTTCTTCTACTAAGACCGCTATTTCTCGCGTCTGCATTAGCATTAGCAGTAGCAAAGCCATCACCCATCATGACCTCCAAGAGTAAGTAAACACTTCTACCACGAAGAAACATTTACGTGATGTGTTCCGCATCAAACTTCACCAATTGCATGTTCAGATTTTCCACCGAGACCAATGCGTCAACGCCATAGTCGCCATGATAACGGAGCTCTATCGCTATTGAGGAGATGGAGTTCAAGAGAAGGGTATGCCGAGATCTTCAGATTGCACGATTCGACTTGAACTTAGCCAATCTCAACATCGCAAATGGTCAGTAAGAACCGGTCGAAAACCCAGGTCAGGAGAACTAGACAAAAATCTTGTGGTTAAATTACGTTAGGGGGTTAACTATACCTTAGAAAAATATTAGGAGAATTGTGTCCCAAATTCGATAGTTTGGGGTGTCTAACATACTTATCTGGTAGGTCCAAAATCTGATAGGCCCTCGGTAGCCCCAGCAGCAAACAGTTGGCTGAAGAGTCCCAAAGAACACCCCTAATGGGAGGCTGATCTAAACTAAAGTTAATGCCGAGCAGATTAGAGCATATTTAGAGAAGGGCCCTTTTCCCCGACTTACACTGCTTCCCCATCCACATGTATAGAGCCTCGTGGAACTTAACGAAACTGATGTCGACTGACTAGTACTAGCCCTAGTTAAAGCGGTCGCTAGGTCAACAGAAAATTTACATTGAGTAGGGTAGACATAACATCAAGAGCTCATCCCTTTGTGCTTTTGCCAACGCGAAGCAACAAATAGTTACTGAAAAGAGAAACTCGAGAGGCAAAGCAACAAATAGTTCTTGCAAAAGAGAAACTTGAGATGCATGGTGGCACTTGGTAGCAGAGATGCAATATTTCCAAACCATTATTGGGTAGCACAACATCAACCTCATAAGTTATTTTCCGGGTTTTTTATTTGACTCAAACTCATGGAATGCCCATCCATGATCACTATCTTCAACCTCTCTTTCTCTTGCTACCCCTTTTCCTGACGCTTCTCCTCATCGGTAACGCCAAAATATCCTTTCTCCCGTTGTTGCGCCATTGTTGTAGTCGCTCCCGAGCTCCTCTTCGAACTCAGTCGGAGTCGGAGTCCTCGTCATCCGTCGACATGCCCTTCAGGCCACCCACGCGCTGCAGAATAGCACAAAGCTCAACAAGGTGATCATCCATTTTGGCTACATGCCAAGTCTCTGTCGTGCGAACAGAGAGAAACTGAAAGCCAAAAACACTGAAAGAAAAACGTTCAATGGGTTTGGCTGCGATTCTGGCCCCAAGACGGTACTAGGAAAATTAACTGTCTCCAAGACAAAGTACTTCCTCCGTCCAAATTGTCAGCCCCGCTCGTATCTTAAAACAAATTTTCAATATAGATGTCACTTGCAAAATGTGTGATATACTATAATAATTGTATTTTCAGATTTGTATTTGAAAGAAGTTTCTAATAATATATTTTTTGTTAAACATATAACTCATATTTTGTAAGTTGAATTTATGATGGAAATTTAACTCAAACTCTAATGATAAATTTCTGGAACCAAAAACACTGAAGTCGCGTTATAAATCTCTAGAAATCTAATTACAATGCGAAATTTAGAAATAACATACGCAGTTGGATCTAAACAAATATAATTATAATCCTAACGAGGTGAATCACAATAAAAAATATAATCATCAAGAATAATAAAATCATGATGATGATGTGAAGTGCAAATAGCAGTGGAAAAGCTAGTCAGTACCTTCTCGGACTTCTTCTCCTTGACTTTGTACCTGGTCCTGTTGGCCTGCCAGAGCCACTCCCCTGGGCAGATGTTCTGCACGGACGAACAAATCGTGTCAGTGATACCAAAACGAACGCATGAAACAAAGGAAAAATTAATAATAATAAAAGCTTTGGGCATGCATGCATACGTTGACTTGCTTCTGGACTATCTCGGGGCGCCTGTGGGGGAACCGCGGCAGCTTGGTGCCCGTCATGGCCAGCCAGTCCTCCTCTTTCTCCTCGTGCGTTAGCTGCGTGACGATCCGCGGCACCACCGGCCTCGCCATGGCCGCCTTCTCCTCCTCCTCCTCCTCGACGGGCGGAGGCACCTCTACCATGGGCGCCTTCCCTTTCTGCTCCTCTGTCGCCTTGATCGACTCCTGACGCTGCGGCTGCTGCTGCTTCTTACGCTCCCCTTTGGGCGCTGGCTGCTGCTTCTCCTCCTTCGCCCCTGGCTGCTGCTTCTCCTCCTTCGCCCCTGGCTGCTTCTCGCTAGCGGCGGTGTGAGGTTCCTCCGAAGAACTGGTCAACAACATTTTTGGCATCAGTAGAACGATCGACGACACGACCAGAACTCAAAAAAGTGTATCTCTTACGGCACCGTATTGGCGTTGTTGGGTTGAAAGGGAGGGCCTCGGTGACACGATCAAAACGATCGACCACATGAAATAGAGCAACAGAACTAACGCATGAGGCAGGACTATGTATGTTGTGCGTAGTAGTATCAATCTATTTTGAGCCACATGAAACTATTAATGTGGCATTAGTGCCAGAGTGTTTGTGAACGGATATGCAAGCTCACTGGAAAGATACTCTATATATAATGCTGGAGATTGGCCAGATTATCTATCCTGGGGATAATCTGGTGATGCTTAATGTGACGTTAGTACTCTACAGGTAGTGAAAAAAAACATGATTAAAATAAACTTCCGTTTCTAAAGATGAAAATAGAAGACTACAAAAAGTGTTTACAAAAATTCGAAACAAACGCAAAAAATTTGCCTCATCTTGTCGATAAAGAAGAAGGTTACTAGAGAGGTTCAAAGGAGGAGACCATTACTCCTCCATAAATGGACACAAAAAGCATACTCTCGCGGCATAATGGAACCCAGGTGCCTTGCACTAGTGGGTGGTTACCCAAAGCTTGGCTTCGGCCTTATTGAGCGCGAAGACGATCATCAGCATGTTAGATGGTGAACATGAATCGTTGATTCAGGATCGCTAGGCCCTAACCTTGTCGTCTGCTGGTAATTCGTGTGACCCTTTTGAGGCATGGATTGCGCTTGCGGCCGAATGGGAACATAGATACGCCACCGAGAACAAGGTCCTCGCTATCCTTCACACGGAGGAAGAGTACTCGCGTCGTAGAGGTGGGGTCAAGTGGATTACCAAAGGGGATGCAAACACAGGCTACTTTCATGCATAAGCGAATGGTCGTAGGCGTAAGTGCTCCATCCAGCGTCCGCAATCGGAGCAGGGGCTCATGTTGGCCAGGAGGAAATCAAGAAGCGTATCTATAGTTTCTACATTAGCAGGATGCGCTCGGATGAGCCCAAACTGATTGTGCTGCACTCTAATCTATGGGTTCACTCGCAGTGCATTTCGCATGAGGAAATTGCTAAGCTTATGTGCTCCTTCCTAGCTCAAGAGATCGATGCTGAGCTTCTCTCCATGGAAGTGGATAAGGTGTCCGGTCTAGACGGTTAGTCGTTGTCTTCATCCACATGTTCTTGAATTTTTTGAAGGGACCTTTGCTTTCCATCTGCACTGATTTCACGGTCGATAGGTGGACATATCTAGGTTAAAGTTTGGCGTGCTTCTGTTAATTTTGAAAGTCAAGGGGCCTGATCATTTGCAAATTTCGCCCGATAGCATTGATCAACGTTCCTTTTAAAATCCGTTGTAAAAAGCCTATGCCTCATGTCCCTCTCTGGTGACCCATCGCGTCATAAATAGATGTCGATCCGTGTTTATTAAAGACTGATACATCCTTGAAGGATCAGTGGCGTTGCATGAGATAATGCACGGAGTTAAGAGATGTAGACAATAGGCTACCCTGCTTAAGTTAGATATCAAAAAAGCTTAAGATTGTGTCAGCTGGGTGTTTCTCCGCGAGGGTTTGCTTCGCAATGGTTTTGAGGCTAGGTGGGTTCAACAAGCATGGGTTGATACAAGGCAATCCTCTACTGCTTCCTCTTTAACTTCGTTGTTGAGGCACTCTCGGCAATGCTCGATAGGGATCGAGCTACTGGGCATATGAAGGGGGGTTGTGTCCCACCTTATTCTGACACAATGATGTTGTTCGAACCGAACCAGCTTAGTATTGCCTCGGTAAAACTAATCCTTCTCTATTTCGAGGTAATGTCGGGGATGAAGGTTAATTTCCATAAGTCCAAGGGGATGGATCACTGGGAGGAATATCATGCTCCAAGTTAGGAGACTTCCCAATCTCGTACTTAGAGTTCCCAATTAATAACAAGAACCTTACAATCTCTGATGGCGAGCCGTTGTGTTGTTCGGTAGCTAAGAGGGTTTACCCATGGGATGCAAAGTCATGTCTTCGGGCGCCAAGCTGATCTTAACAAATTTGAGAATCTCCTATCTTACCATATCCACGATGGACTTGTTCTGATGGGGCTCACGCCAAATTGGACACGCCGCGCTCCAAGTTCTTTTGGGAAGGAGCTGGAGCCAAGAGGAAATACCATGAGGTTAAGTGGGTGACAGTTTACCGTCCAAAAAAGTCAGGAGGCTTGGTCATAATAAATTTGAAACTTATGAACATTTCCCTTATATCCAAGTGGGTTTGGAAGCTCTCCCAAAATGCTAGTGTGCTTTGGGCTAAGCTTTTCGAGGCAAAGTATTTCCTGGACTGCTCTTTTGTTTCGAATCTAAGGTTTGTGGCTGCCCATTTTGGAATGGGATCCAAGCAGTTAAGCCGGCTTTCACTTTGGGGGCAAAGTTTTCAACTATGAATGGCAAGCTCATCCGTATTGTTTGACTCTTGGCTGGATTTGCAGCTGCTTTGGATGGAATTATGTGCTTTGTACTCCATAAAAGTGGAGCCAAATATCTCGGTAGCCGAGGTGTTTTTCTTCTCCCCCTAGTTGTAGCCTTTCATCGTCAGCTAACCACTATTGAGAATGCTAGTCGGAACTCTCTTTGGGATAGGCTCCAATACATGCTCATGTCCAGTGGCGAGGACGTGGTTACGAGGCACCTTACTAGCTCTAGCCAGTTCTCGGTAAAATCACTCTATTCACAACTACCAAAACTTCTTCACTTTTTGTCATGTGCCATATTTGGAAGGACACTACCGCTCAAAGTTTAAATATTCCTGTAGCAAATGTTTAGAAACCACCTGCCAATGTCTAACAATATAGTTAAGCGCAATGATCGTTTGGACGCCCGTTGTGCTTTGTGTGCGGTGTGGAAGGACGCCAACCACGTCTTCTTTAGATATCCTTTTTCACGCTTTTTGTGGACTGCAGTCCGTGAAGCTTCGGGGCTGCATTGGGATCTAGCCTCTGGTGCGGAGTTGATCATGCTATTGAACTCGTGACGTGGCATGTCCAAACGCGTATGTGGCCATGTGTAGAGCCACTGTTATGGGCCATTCGGCAAAATGACAACAAAATTACGATTGAGGTTGCCCTCCCTCACCCCGCTGACTGCTTTTTCCAATGCAATGTTATGCTGCTCGAGAACCGAAGCGACGTTGATAGCATAGTGTTGGCGATCAGCATGCTATGACGGGTCTACTCGATGGCTTGTTTGTCTCCGCCAGCGTGTTAGGTTCGTGGTGTCCTTTTGGATCCTCCCCGAGCCTGCGGGCTCTGGCTTGGTTTGATGCCCTAGTGATTTATCTCATACTCGGGAAACCAAGTTTCCTCTATGTGTTGGGACTTGTTTGTATATTGCCGGTGTGTAGGCTTTATTAAGTTTAAGACGAACACATTTTTTATCTTCACTCTAAAAAGAACCTCGCATTCCTCTTATTCCAAAGTTCCCACACAAGAAGCATGATGGTGGAGGCTACCTCTTTCCTACTTTGGCCACGACCGAGAGTACCATGGTAATCCACTCCATTGAGTGATGTTCAACTCCAGGGAGGCAAGCCATGCCTTTAAAACCTCGGAAAGATAGATGGAGGGTTTGCACTTGAACAAAATGTGTGTAGCGGACTCAAGCTTCCTCCTAAAAAGTTGACTGAAGCTAGGGTTTGGACATCCTCTCCTCTCTAGACTCGGTAGTCGAAAATCATATTCTTGATGACAAGTCATGAAAAAAACTTGCACTTGGGGGCACCCACTTATAAAACGTTGCATGCTTAATCACAATGGTGATGAACCCCTCAATTTGACCCTTATAAGCGGAAGCAGCGGAGTAGATGCCATTTGCCGCAAGCTTCCAAACGATGGCGGTCTCTTGCTGAAGATGAACATGATCAAGCATAGCCCAAAAGGTGCAAACTTGCTTGATGTGATAAACTATGAGTCTCGTGGACATGTCAATTCTCCTCAGCCAAGCATTATCGTGGAGAGTGTGATGAGGACCGAACCACAAGGCAAGATCCGATCTATCGTCACAACCCTATCTTTCACGGCCGTCCATCTTTAGTGCAGTAGCATCTTGCCCCCACACGTGGTGTACATGAAGTAGAGGTTTTGAACCTTGCGGTTGAACACAATATAACCAATCTAGAAGATGGAAACTCATGCGCAAGATAATTTCTATGCAAAAATCACAATATAGAGGTCTTCAAAGATTCCTCCAAAACATAGGATTTTCAGACAGCTTCCCTCAAAACTCGATATGGGTATTTTTCTGCAATATATGTCTATTTCCTAAAAATAACTTGTCGTTACATGGCACACAACATAGGCTTTAATACATGACCCAACTAACTTAGCTTGGAAAGCAAGCTGATTGCCCAACTAAATCTCCTGTACATGCTAAAAAAATTACCTAAAATCTACAAACTATTAGATTTCTTAGTTTATAGGTTAGCGAGAAATTCTTTACAAACCAAACCAAGCACCTTAGATTTCTAGCGTAAATATATACAACTTCTTTTAAATTGGTGCATCACTGTGGTATACTATGCATGGTAGACCCCAACTACAAGTCTTCCAACACAATATATTCCATGCATGTGAACCTCTCAGCCAAATCTCCCCTTGATTGGAATGAATAAAAATAGCAAGTTCATGCACCTTTCTCTTTATACCGCGGCCCTTAAATAATCCGGCCATCTCTTCTTCAAAGTAGGAAGCCAATCTCTTTGTTTTTGTCACACACACCTTTCTCTGTCTACCATGTCCCGTAAATAATTCGACCATCTCTTCTTCAATGTAGGAAACTAATCTCTCTGTTGTCATATCCAACTCTGAAATTATAACTAAGTTGTTGGTTTCCTTTTACTCATATGATTGATACGGTGGCTGTGAAATGACAAAATAGAAGCATGGACTTTCCTTCTCCTCGGCTCGCCCACATGCATCAATAGCTGGTTTCTTCTTGCTCCCGATTGAAGTTACTTTTGTCCAGTCCGGGATAAACACATTATTTCTCATGTTCAACCCATGCAAAGTAGATGTATGGCTACGACTTATGTACGATGTGCTTTGGCGCTTTATCATCACAGACCGGAATAACACTAAGAATATCATGAACATGTATGGTAGTATCAGCCTCTAGACCTTGAGACGAAACCGACCTCGGTTTTGAGCAAGTCCCTTCAGAGATATTTAATTTGTACATTGATCAGAGACCACCGAAATTTCAATAGCTTTGACCATCTTCTTTTCTGCTTCTTTGTGCTCTTTTATCTTCTCAAGGTGTTCTTTCCTCCAAGCAATAAAAGACTCATCATGCACGTGCACGAAGCCATATTTCCGACCCTCATTAATGTGATATGTGTTGGCGCGACTATTATATTTAGCACGGTGCTCCTAGTACTATGTATCTCCCAACAACAAGTGACATGAAACCATATATATAGGGAACACGTCACACATGACTTCTCAAAAGAATTTTTTCAACAAAATTGATACCTTTGTTCAACAAATATGGTTGAGACCCTCGGCCTCTGCATCACTGTGATGCACAAAACCATTTATATTAATTGTCAAGCGGAGTACTGAACAAATGCATCTCGGGCCGAAACATTACAGGTTGTGAAAAAACACCTAGGACTAATTCAACTTCTTCCGTGGCAATGCCTTCAATAAGGGATAAACGTCCTCGCTTGTCGTCGCCACATCCTGTCAAAGATGGACCAGACAGGATTTGCATCATGGTTGCCGAGACCAGCACCACAACAAGTAGACAACACCTTCAACAAGGTAACGACGCAAGTTCGTCACTGGTAAGCATGATTAATAAAGCCCAATATAAAAAATTCACCATGGATATGATGGAGTGTTTCAGTTAGCATCTTCATCATGTATGAGGCGATATTAGAATCCATTAGTACTCCATGCGAATAAGGTTAATCGTCCTAAAGTTAGCGATGCATTCATCACCATTCTTCTTTGGGAGGATCACAATGTTGGCCAAATTAAGCCGCTTAATGTGCTTAATAAAGAGTCTGGAAAAATTATTGATCATAGCCATGATGCCATGCTTAATCGTAGCACAACAAGCCTGGGAAAAAGCCCCGACAAAGCGATCCGGAGATGGAGACTTATCCTTAGGCATTTGTGCAATGACATCAATCATTTCCTTCTTTGTGAAAGGGTCTCCGACGCCAGAGAGGTCACAGTTGGAGAACTATAGAATTTCCAATTAAATTCTCTTTGACACCCCTTTGCTTTATGCAACATGGTGGAGAAATGGTCTTGCACCACCCTTGCTTTATCATTGTCGAAAGTAAGCTAGCCGGCTCCCCGCAGAATCTTGTCGATGAAGTTATTGTGCCTTCAAGAATTGATGGAGAGGTAAATTTTTTGTATTTGCATCACCCTCCTTATGGTTTGAAATGTTCTTTCCAGATTCGTTAGATCGACGACCCTCCACTTTAGCCTTTATCTCAAATCACTCTCCTCTAGTGAAATCGGTAGGGAATCTATTTCTGTATAGAATCTAAGGATGACCTCAAGCGCCATGTACAACTGAATCTTGGAGGTAGAGAAAACAGTATTGCTCCACCACCGAAGAAGGATGTTGGTGCAATTTAATTTGTCAAAGAGGACCCTACATGGCTCCTTGTGTGGCGAGGGCTTCCTCCAAGCCTCCACAACAAAATTCCAAAACCCTGAAGCTTCACCCAGAAGTTCTTGAACTTGAATGCGCGCACCTATTTCAGACCATGGTCACTAGCAAGAAACAAGGGACGATAATCTGATAGGGAGGACGAGGGGGCAGTGAGCACATGATTTTCAAAATGAAGATCCCAATCGGTGTTTCGGAAATAGCTATCTGGCTTGCATAGGCTCGGATACTGCCGCTCATTACGTGAAGTGAACTTCCTATTCTGCAGGTGGATCTCTTTAACCTCGCATGGATCAAGAGTACCACATAAGCGAGTGACGTGCAAAATATTAGTGTGCCTCCTGTTTTTGCATCGTGCTCTATAACTTTGGTTAAATTCATCACTTGTGACTAACCACATGACACCAAGACAAAGTTTGTGGGCGAGGAGCTCTGCAAAAGAACCATCTTTCCGAAGATAGGTCATGGGTCCATAGGCTGTAGTCAGCTTGATCTCGATCATAGTTGATAGATGGAACACCTCGCTGGTGATGCCAGAAGCGTCGAGCATGTTGTTGTTCCAGAAAAGCAAAATACCACCCCTAGTACCAAGGGCCGGTGTGACTGGAAAGTTCCTCAGCCTGACGTTGCCAAAGTAAATGATAGTAGCAGCGTCAGTCGTTCCCAACTTGGGTTCTTGAATGTGCACGAGTTTATCAGAGGAGGTCACAATCATCTCAAGGAAAATTGGTATTCTATCATGATAGTTTACCCCATGACATTACAACTAATGGTGCTAAGGGTGTGTTCTAACATTGGCAAGAAAGGGTAATCAAGGAGAGCACACAAAGGAACACTTGCACATTAAGAAATAATGGACTACAAACAAGTTCGGACCATCTGTAACCACAACATTATGCTACAAAGAGGAACAACAAGGTTCGGGAGAATGCCCTCCCCTAAAGACTGACAACAAAAGGCTTGCTAGCATCTGGGACTAAAAGAACTCAAGCAACAACTTGTACACAAAGTTAGACCAAAATCGTGGTTTTGATCAATTCATGTATTTACTAGTCGAGGCTCTGCTCGCCCCCATGCAGGATCAAAACATCCTCCATCGTGATAGCCAGGTCGCAGTCCTGCCTAAAGAGCGCATGGAGTGCGCTGACGCGACCGACGACAGCTTCTCCTGGAATAGTTTATCAAACTTGGAGATAGCAAGCTGAGTAACATCCTCGCCTCGACGATAATCTCCATATGCCAGTACGGGATCTTGGCAATCACGCAACTAGGGTGGACTTGATTTTGGATTGGAGGCAAGCGTTGTTGAAAAGAAGTGACACAATGTCGGGCTGCAAAGTCGAGCCTATAGCAATGAAGAGTGTGAAGTAGGGAAGGCTAGTGTCAGATGACGAACAAAGTGGCAGATAGGGTCTCAACATTATGGGGTCTAGGGGTTGCGTTCCCATGCTCGTGCGTGAGATTCGACATGGACTCAACCATCAGTGGCGATGCAAAGGCCACTAGTGGCGGCGGTGTTCCCAAGACCGGAGTAGGTGCAGTAGGGTCATGCATATGTGTGAGTGGTAAGCGCATAATAGCTTCCCATGCAGTGGCGTACCATGCGCCACATAAGAGCTCGTGGCATCAGAGACGCAAGCCCACCGTTGGTGAAGCATTGAGAGTGTCATGCAGTAGCTGAGTGAAACCAGCCCCCACCATGGCCTAGGATGCACCCTTTGACCATAGGGCGTGGGAGGCAGGGCCAAGACAGTCTTGCCCGCTAAGTTGTGCAGGCACGCGAGGGAGGGCTGTCAACTGTTGTCCTAGAAGCCGACGCATGGCCATCATGGGATGAGCGGATGTGCTAGACAAGCACTGCGTGGGGGACTGTCAAATAATGGTTTGAGGGGGTAGTAATAATTCGAGGTAAATGCACGGGCGGTGTTTGAACTTGCCATGCATGTTTTGCTTTAGTTGCTCTAGTTGCAAAATACCAAAACTGATGTAAAAGTTGGCTTTTGCGTGCAATGCAAAGGTCATCACAAGGCATTATTGCTCTCGTGTGGCACTATATTTATGTTTGGAGTTGTCTATTATTCTTACGCGGCACCGAGTGCCTCGTACCTGCCAGTCCATGATTATTTCACTAGGTTGGTCCCACTTGTCTTCTAAGACAATGTTTTTCCGATTGTGTGTCCATGAAATGTGGGTCCCACGTACCTCAACAGAAAAAAAAATGATGGCTGCTACCAATCAACAGACTGATTTCTCAGAAAATCAGTCGACTTCACAATCGTCTGATTGTGCCGTTGATCAGCCCCTCCTCTCATGCAAATCTCATTGGCAGCATCCTCACATTGTATCAGCCGTCACAACAAAAGCTTATCTCCACGCATAGCTTCCCTGCCGCCAGCGAGAACCATGGGTCACAGCACCATGACGCTACACTACACTGCAGCTCCCCGCCACCAGTGAGGTCCACCAGTCGCAGCACCACATGGTGCACTGCAGCTCCGCCGCACTGCCAATGAAGACAGTCCCAACACAATGAACGTTGCACTGGAGCAACCACACCCCTCGCCTGCGAGGTCCACCGGTCGTAGCGCCATTTGTTGCATTCCAGCTCCGTCGTGCTGCCGATGAGACGGCTACAACACCATGAACATTGTATTGCAACTCCTCCCCACCGGTCGCAACACGACAAGATCTGCCGTCCCCGACAAGATCTGCAAGGACGCGACACCATGCGCGCTGCACGGAAGCATCCCTGTACCCGGCGAGATCTGCGATGGTAGCTCCACCACTTGTGTTGTGCTGCAAGCCCCCCACACCCCTCCCCCCGACATGTGCTCCATGGAAGCATCCTCGGACACCGAGGAGAACCAATCGCTCCTCACCTGCAACGCCGGCGGCGTTGCACCAACGTGCTCGGCAACATCGACCATAGCAGCGGCCTACGGCGCCAATGATGCTCGGCAACACAGACGACAACAACAGGCAGCGCAGATGCTGCAAGACAGACGCAGGTGCAGCGGAACGATGGATGCTGGGCTGCCGCACGCCACCTGCGGTTACTCCGGCAAGATCCATAGTGAAAGGTCAGAGAGGCATGCGGAGAAGAAGTGGAAAAATGAGGATCTCGCTCGTGTGTGGAAGAATGAGTGGATCTGAACGCCATCATGATCCTGACTTTGACTTCTCGGGAGCTGTTACCATTGGCCACCATGGCTGGGCCGGAGAAACTCGCGGTTTGGCCTTTCTTAGCCAGGGGCTCAAGGCACGCATCAATATTTGGGAAAAGAGTCTGACCATGGATGCAAGCATCGGTGTGGCATAGTGGAATGGGCTCCTGGAGTTCTGCATGGATAGTGCGTCACATGGAGTACAGATGGAAAAGGTGTCCGGTGGTGAGGACTGAGAAGGAGACTCGCTTTGCCAAGCTTCTACCATGGCATGGTGGGACGTGAAAGAGGACACACGACAGAGAGCGGCTGCGGCGGTGGGAGCCGCGTCAGGTCACGATGTGGCTGAGCTCGCGAAACAGATGCGAAGGACCAAGCGGTGGCTAGCTTGATTCATCACTTCCTCCCATGTGAAAAGAAGGGGTAAGAGGGAGCATGTTGACTTGTTGAGAGAGAGAGAGAGAGAGAGAGAGAGAGAGAGAAATAGGTTCGTGGCTTTCTCTCCCGGGGAAACGATCCCATGCAACCAAACGAGTCCAATGCGGCATTAGTGCCAGTGGAGTGATGGATGGATATTTTTCTTGAGTTTTCATTTGTTGCCGGGTGTATTATATGATGCTTAATGTGACATTGGTACTGCTGGCATATTATGGAAAGGAAACATGTTGTAAATGGGAAGGCTAGGGAAGGTGTATAAATGAGAAAATAAATCCACCACAGTCCCTAAATATGGACCGAGCCTTGACCCCCTAACTCAAACAAACGAGACCACACCAGACGGGAACCCAGATAATAGTAAGAAAGAAAAAAAAGACAAGACCGGCCGTGACCCCCCATGGACCCGCGGCTCAAACCCGACCGAGACGACACCACACAAACAAATGTCAAGTACCATGGACGACCCATGGGCGCTGCATGCGTCTACAGAGAATGTCAAGTACAGTATGATATGTGGACGGGGAGTGCGTACCTGTGGTGCGAGAGGGTGGCAGCATGAGGAGAGATGGTCCAGAGGATGCGACCAAGGGCGCTCGGCGGCGGCATCACCTTCTCCTTCATCCTTGGTTCTTGCTTCTCCTCCTTGAACGTTGGCTGTTGCTCGCCAACGGAGTTGTGAAGCTCCTCCGCGGAGCTGCTCATCATTGTCATCATCTTAGCAACAAATAGTATGACACAACAAGGACGACACGACCAGCTAGAAAAGGTTCTTCTTCATTCAATCCATCAATTACGACGCGTTGGTTAGGTTGAAAGGGAGTATCAACTGATCATTGTCTATGTATATATGTATGTAGACGCCCAGCCAATACATAAATAAGATGGTTACGAGGATCATATTTGTATGTATGTATGTATCTCTCTTTCCTGAGTAGAGTAGTAATTTAGCAGTGATGTCACCGGTTCATCCGTCCAGCGCCGCGTACACACAAACAATGGTAACTATTAATGGCATTGGTGTGAATGGGTCACTAATGCTTTTTTTTCGTTGCGAGATACCTCTATGATGAGTTGATGCTTTAGTGTGATGGATTAAGTGCTACCAGCATGAAAACAAAACATGCTCAATGTGCTGGATGAGTCCAAAAAATTGTAACTGAGTGACACACACTCTCTCTCTCTCTCTCTCTCTCTCTCTCTCTCTCTCTCTCTCTCTCTCCACCTCTTACATGCGGGCCCCATTTAATGTGCTCGATGGGTCCAAAAAAGTTTATCTGACTGAAGTTGTAAAGAAAGATACAACTGCATGCAACACAAACCAGTAGGGAACTGCGACAAACATGCCAGTAATGATGATGAGTATGGACAATATCGCGAGGCGAAGGGATTTGCGTACCTGCGGAGAGAGAGGGTGACATCGGGAGCAGGGAGCGACAGGTCGGAGATGAGGTTGGGCTCGCGGGCGCCCGACGACAGCATCGGCTTCACCGCCTGTGCCTTGGCGGGGGTCAACTCCGGTTTAGGCGCGGGAGTGTGTGCAGGCGCCTCGCGGCGGCTACGCGAGCGCTTCCTTTGGCCCCACTGAAGCATTACATGGGCATTCGGTGAGGCGATGTCGTTGCCGCCACCGCCACTGACGTTGGATCCCTGGGAGGTGTGCATGACGTTGTTCAAGAGAGGGTGGCTCACAGGGGCAATTGGTGAGTACGCCGGTTGGGGCGGGTACGGAGCGTGACCCCACAATTTGTGTTGCTCAAGTGAGGTGTGGACGATGTCGCTGCTACCGCCGCCACCGACGTTGGGTCCCTGGTGTGTGTGCATGCCGACATTATAGATATGGTGGCTTGCGAGGGCAGCGGATGAGGATGTCGGGCACCCACGTGCCATGTGGTGCTCCAGCGAGGTGCGGGGAAAGTACGACACGAGGCATGAGGTGTCAGTGAAGACGACCGGGGTGCGCTCCTCCTTGCTCTGTGTGGGTCCCGGCGCCGGTGCCATTGGGTTACGGATCATGCTGCTACCGCCGCCATCAGCGAGAGGGAGGGAATCTGGGCTGATTCTCGGGTACCTGCACAGAAAACAAAATCAAACAAATGATCGTGACACGATGTTAACAAGCTATTGGATCGCAACAGAACCAAGTCGAACTTTTGGATACAACATGACATGAACATAAAAAACTACTTCCCCTCTTTGCGGGTTACTAGTAACCGAACAATATTTTTGTAAGTATCTACTCCCTCTGTTCCAAAATAGATGACCCAACTTTGTATTAAAGTTAATACAAAGTTGAGTCATCTATTTTGGAACAGAGGGAGTAGCATGCATGCTCCCAGTAGATAGTTGTGAAGATCATATATGTATGTGAACATGTATCTATCTGTTATCCAAAAACAAACATGTATCTATCTCTTTTTTTGCGGGTGAGTGTACATGTATCTGTCTATCCTGAGTAGACACAAACAAGGACAACGAAAACTATTAATGTCATTGTTTAATGTGATGCATGGATGATTAATGTGATGGATGGATGCCAGTGCTAGCATGGAAACAAAACATAGTGCCGGATGAGTCCAAAAAAAGGTGCAATAGAGTGATGCTGTAAAGAAAGATCGAACTGCATGTAACACGAACCAGAGAGAACGGCGACAAAACAGATAGTATAGCCAAGGGGAGAGGCGTGCGTCGTACCCGTGGAGCCAGAGGGTGCCGGCACGAGGAGGGAGCGCCAGGGCCGCGCTGAGGATGGGACCAGGGCTGCCCGGCGGCGGCATCGTCGCTCGCGCCTGCGCCTTCGCCGCCCTGCGGCTCCTGTACTTGAGGGATTTCCGACGGCGCACCTCGGCGGGCGTCAGCTCGGGTTCGGGCACCGGCGCCTCGCGACGGCTGCGCGAGCGCTTCCCGTGGCCCCACCACTGGAGCGGCAAGGGAGAGTCCGACAAGGCGATGCCGCTGCCGCCGCCGCCGCCGAGGTTGGGTCCCTGGGAGTGGGACGTGTGCATGGCGACGTCGTAGCGACGGTGGCTCACGAGGGCGGTGCGGGAGTAGTAGGGCGCAAGGCGTGAGGCGTCAGCGACGGCCGCCAGGGCGCGCTCGTCCTTGCTCGGTTGGCCGGCCGGCGGAGGCGCCTCGGGCTTCCGGCTCGCGCCGCTACCGCCACCATCAGCGAGTGAACCCGGGTTGATTCTCTGGGACCTGCACACATAACAAAATCAAAACAAACGATCCAACATTTGGATGCAGCACGAGACGAACAGCAAAAACTTGTTCCTCTCTTCGGATTCTAAACCAAAATCACTATAGAAGAAAAGAAAAAACACGTTTACACAAAGCAAAACTGAAGTGCGAACCCCGAGCATTCGAAGATCTGTTCGATGGAAATCCGCACAAATTAAAGAGCACACACAGAACTGAAGTGACTGCAGCAACGACATAGAAACAATCGGGCGAAAGAATGAATCCTCGGCAGGAACCAGATCCAATCGGCACTTCGGCAGGCACCAAAAGACACACGCACGCACACCGAAAAGAAAGAAAACATAAATCCGGAGCAGAATCGATCCCTCGGCAGGGAGGAACGAACAACCCACGGAACACGGCACGGGAAGAACACCGAGAGCGAAATCGCGGCGGCGAGAGGGCTACCTGATCATGTGGTTCACGTCCATTTCGGCGGGGCTGGGTTTGGAGGGGCGTCGGGAGCAGCGTCACAGCCTCCTCCTCGTCTCCCTGGCTGCCGATCACCACACACACTCTCCCCTTCCACTCTCTGCCTTGTCCTCGTGCTCTCTAGCCTCTACAGATATGCTGCTAGCTAGGGCCTCCGCTAATGCGCACCCACCATTGTCCCCGTGCGCAATGCTTCTCCTGAGGCGTGAGCGTGACGATCCCCGCGCTCACGTGACCCATCAACACTTGACGTCGCACTGAGTGGATAAGCGCCGTTGGTTTTAGACTAATTAATGCATGCTTATCTATCAGCAAAAAACAAATGCTTATCTATCTATACATGTGCTTCCAGCCAAAGAGGCAAACATGTAATAGCATCTCTAATGTTGGTAGCCATTGAGATTGATTTTTATGCTAAAAGTACCATCGTTCTTACTACATCTAAAATGGATATATATGCCTTTCACTTCTGTATAGGTTCGAATATAGATATGGCGTATCATGCCTAAATTAGAAAATTGATTTTCTTTTTGTGACATGAAATGGAAGGTGTTATGATCTAATGTACTATTGACACTCTTTTCATATGAAAGCAAAAAATGCCTTCCACTTCACTAAACGGTACCATATATTTGGGGCATCTCGCTTGCCCCGGTAAAAAGTTTATTTTTTTGTACTCAAGTGCATGAAAGCTTCGCTTTATAAGCTACAAAAGGATCACCCTTTTTGTTATGAATATGTCAAACAATTATGGTATGATACTACAAGCAAGGATTAATTTCATAACTTAGTAGAGAATATGACAAAAGCACAACAACCTCTTAACTGATTAGATCCATCCAAATGCCTACCAAAATGTTCATTTGTAAGCAAAGGCAAAACAATACAAGAAAACTAGCCAGCTTTAGGAGATACCCACAATGGCACCTCTAGTTTTTCCAGAAAGTAGTTTGCCATTTTGCTAACAGAATTTGGTTGCTCTGGAAAATACCGAATAAACAAGCATGTGGAATAGCTAGTTTCAAACAATTACGTAATCCAAACAATTTAATCTACAATGCACTAGCGCTTTCTCCATGAGGACTTAATGGGTCGTTGCTCTATTGAGCTGCAAACATAAATTCCTAGCACTGTCTGGTACGGTTGAACAATTTTATCTCTTGCAAAGTGGAAAGGCTGGCCTGGAAAATGATGTCCCATTTTTCTTGCTAAATTCTTCCTTGGATGGCCCAAGTTTCTATGCACCAAATAAAAAGAACTAATATATTAGATTATGCGACTCTGATTCGACGAAACATTTTCCAACTCCTATAGCACGAGCGACTCCTCGAGAGTCTAGGGATTTCCTGCCTCCTGTCGGCGCTGGTGCCAATCTGCTTTCACTCTTGTGGGCTTAGGGCCACGGAGGCATGGTGAATCATGGCCTTTGATGGTGGGACGACTCAAGCTTCAGTTTTAGGTATTTTTTAAGTTTGTATAGGGTTTGTGTCCAGCTCAGGAAGTCGAGGCAACAGTGGCTTCCTGAAGATGGAACAAGGTTCGCATTGCCTATACCCAGTCCCGTCAATGCTTCTAGCGTCGTCGAAAAGGCATGTGGAGGTGTGTCTATAGAGGATCTTGCAAGATTCGGTCGGTATTTGTCTTTGGTGGATCTGTTTGGATCCAGTCCTCGTTTAGGCGTGTTAGTGTATCCACAAGTTAGATCCTTCTGATCTACACTTCTCTTCATCGATGACAGGCCGACGGTTGTTGTTCTAGTGCGCTGGTTATTTGGAGCCTTAGCACGACGACTTCCCGACTGTCTACTACAACAAGGTTTGCCCGGCCACGGGGCAGGAGGGCTGATGATAGTGGCGCACCTTCGGCTCACTCCAATGCTTGTAGTCACCGCTAGGTGGTCTAAAGACATGGATGCAAGTTTAATTACTTTTTGTGTTCTTTGTACTTCCATGATGCTTGATGAATAGGTTCGAAGTTTTTCATTCAAAAAAATGTCTTTAGTAGAGAGATGTAACTAAACATGATAGACAACTCTTTACGCATTCGTTGTTTGGTAGGGAGATGTGCTTCAATTCTATAACTGGAGTACAAATGTGTAACTCAACTGAAAAGTAACAGAATAAATGCACAAAGGAAATTGAGGATAAATAAGTTAAAGCTAACATATCTGATGTCCCATTCTTTTTAGAGAAAAGGCCATAGCCCGACTTTATAAATAAAGCCACATGGCAGAGTCAGAAGCCCAAACAACAGCACGGGGACGAAGCCACCAATAGTTCACCAGTTATAATTCTTCCCTTTAGGATATCCCCATTATAATTCTTCTCCAAAATGTGACACCCAAAATAAAAAAACATGTCATTGGTTTTCTGCAATGCCTCCGTCTCACACATACAGAGGGCAAAAGTGTTTCAATATCTTTGATATGTCTGGCAAATTACGAAAAAAATGTCAGATAAAAAATTAGGATACAAGGAACATACGAACTTTAGTCTCAGTCGAGACATGAAGATAGTGTTCAATGATTTAAGGATGAATAACACTGCTATAAAATATATGAACTGTAGAATAGTAGCAAACCTTGTTAGATCGTGAAAAAAATCTAGTACAAAAATGAGAGAAATCGTTTGTCAGCATGATATGTAGATAGTGGAAGAAGTTCAGGCCAAACATGGTGGACCAAACAGAACAATTTTAAGAACTACTCTTGATAGATCATGAACAAAGAGTTTGGTTAAATAAGGAAATAGAAACAAGGTTGTCGTATAAATCTTGTATAAGAGCTCAAATGGATCTAGGAAACCAGAATGTCGGTTTTAATAAAGTTTTGATGTACCACTGTAAGAGACCATGACAAATGGAAGGAAGCCTATATGGGTTTGATCTAGTAGATATTAAAAGAGGTAACCTAATGATTCTTGGTGGACCAGGAAGAGGATTTTTTTTATGGCACCAACAAGAACATACATGGGACAGATCTCAATGTACTGAAAGAAGTTTGCCCTTAATTCTTTATTTCAAGAAGAATGGTTTAACAAAAAATAGTAAAGCAAGTTGAAAACTTTGAGAACTTTTACCAAGAGTGGCAATAAAAACCAGAAAAGATTTTTTTTTTGAAATATGATAACAAATCCAGATCTAAGAAAGTAATGAACTATGGTACCATGTAGAAATATTTCTATGAGGATATAAAGCATACGAATGATCTTGATATGCACGATAGCCATGGATCTTTAAGATCTTCAAGATCCACACATAGATCTTCAAGCAAATGGAAGGCATCGGGGAAAGTACAAATCTCACTAAAGGTGATGCTTTGAGGTTGATCATGGCTGATACAAAGTACTTCACAGTTTCAAATTAATGATGTCACCTATGGTGCTTGTACATGGATCATGAAGTAGAATTAAGTATAGATCTTATATCAACATTAGTAATGATCTTTCAAATGGGTCAGCTATAAAATCTCCTATTTTAGATCTCACTATAATTGGAGAATTTTCAAGGTTATGAAGTAGAACAAAAGAATAGATCCTACCAAAAGAATAGTATTTGTCGTGGAATTGTCACGGCAGATGCCCTAGCATGAGGACTTAGGTGTGGAGCCATCGCGATGTGGTTAGCTTGAAGGGGTTAAAACGGGACAAAGGGACACATAGAGTTTTTACCCAGGTTCGGGCCCCTCACAACGAGGTAAAGGCCTACTCCTGCTTTAGGTTGTATTGCTTGGGTTTCGATTACCAGGGAGCGAATACGCTTGACCTAGTTCTCAACTTGTTGTTTCTTGCCTTAACCCGCCGTCGGGTCACCCCTGTATATACACAGGCTGATGCCCAGTGGCTTACAGAGTCCCGGCCGGCTCATACACAACGTGCCCGGCTCGGTGACAGAACTATACTTTCCTTAACATTCAAGTTAAACATATGGCGGTTTATGCTCGTCGGCCTCAAGTCTCCTCCGGGTCTTGGGCCTTCGGTAAGCTTGCTTCATGAACCGCCATCTTCATCATCTTCTTCGGCCTTCTCATTATGAACCGCCAGTGGTATGACCCGGCCGCTCCTGGGCGGGTCATACCCAATAGTTATATCCCCAACATTAGGCCCCAGGTTGATATGAACTTGTTCATATCAATCTTCAACACTTAGAAAAAAGCCTTCCTCGTCAATCCTTACGAAATCTTATAACCCGCCGTGACGTCAGCTCACAGAATGGTGGTAACCCGCCATGACAACATCTCACATTAATATCACACGAGGCCCAAATCTCAATATGCCTTCACTTTTAATGAATCTCCGAAAATTGAGGCATCTGTGTTGTCACATAACCATTTTTCAGCCTCCTTGATTCCCACGCATGCCATCTATCCACTTCCTTATAAATAGGGATAGGGGTCCTTTTTATTTTATCCCCTTGCCTCCTCGGCTTCTTCCTCTTCCTCACGACGCCTCAAGCGCCCGAGCTCCGCCGCCACCGTCAACCTTCATCCACTACTTCAACCTCAGCCATTGCATCAACCTGAACGCACCAGAGCTCCTCCGCGCGCCTCCACTGTCCAATAGCCCCGGTAAGCTTTCCTCTTTCCTCACCATAGATCCCCATTAGGGTTTGCTCGAGTTATTCTTTGTTCCTCCTTGTTTTCTGTAGTTTTGATCTGAGTTTAGTGCTCATCTTGTGCGGTGTCAGTTTAGCACTCATTCTTGATATTTGAACGCCTCCCCTCCGTGAGAGATCTCATCTGAACACGTGAACTGTTCTGATGCCGCCACTTAGTTTTAGATTTTTCTTCATTATCTGAACTGCTGTAGATCCAAAATTATATCACCGATCTGTGAAAACTGTTTGTCCAACACTTAGCAATTCTTCACTCATATATTTGAAAACGGATAGCCGTGTGGGTGGCTAACTGATAAACCATAACCCGCCAAGTACCATTAGTCCCCTTTTAAACCACCAATAGATTGCTCTGCATACCTCCACACTAACCTCCGGCTTAACATACTGCATGTTTATAATCCTTCCCTTCGAACCAATGACCGGTTTAACCAATATAGTCTTAAGCCGGCAATATTTTCTTTTTAGACATTCATCAACAATGACTAAGACCTTCACCTCATGAAATTGTGTGCCATCCCGGGTTACCGAGGATGGTCTGAACAATTTTTTTCAAACCGACGTTTTAGCCCAGAAAAATGGCATCCATTGGAGGGTCCAGGCACTGAAAATCCTCCTCAACCCAAGGAAGGAGAAGTGATTGTTTTTACTGATCATATGATCCAGGGGTTTACCCCGCCCAGCTCAAAATTCTTTCGAGACGTGCTACAATTCTTCCAACTTCATCCACAAGATATTGGTCCCAATTCTGTCTCCAACATCTGCAACTTCCAAGTCTTTCGTGAAGCTTATCTTCAAGAAGAGCCCACTGTCAAACTGTTCAGGGAATTTTATTATTTTAACCGGCAGACTGAGTTCACCGACCGGCCCAGATTGGAGATGCATTGATGCTTAATGTGATGGATGGATGTCAGGCATGCAAAAAACATGCTTAGTATGTTGGATGAGTCCAAAAAAGTGTAACTGAGGCATAGAACTACATGTGACAAGAACTAGTAGAGAACTACGACAATACACACAGTAATGATCATTACAAATGGTATAGTGAGGAGGAGGGCCTTGCATACCAGTGGAGCAAGAGTGTGGCCATCCTGAGGCTAGGACCACCGGCGCCCGATGTTGACATCATCTTTGCCACCTTTGCCCTCACCACCTTGTGGTCATGTACCTTGGCGAGGGCCAACTTCGGTATGGGAGCGGGAGTGCGCACGGGTGGCTCGCGCTGGTTTTAAGAGTGCTTCCTATGGCCTCGTTGGAGCAGCATGGGTGCGTCCAGCCCCGTGATACCATTGTCGCAACTGCCGATGTTGGGTCCCTGAAAAGTGTGTGTGGCAACGTTGTAGAGCAAGTGACTCACGTGTGCAGAGGGTGAGCACAACTGGCCGGCGGGGGAGGAGTGCGACCCAACGGCTTGAGCTTCTCGAGTGAGGTGTGGGCGATGCCGTCAACTGAGGCATAGGTGGAGAGTGTGAGGGAGTGTGTGTTGACTCGCGTGCGTGATCAAAGTGAAATGGAAGCCAAGAAGGGGGCAAGGAGGAGGGTGCTACACGAAACATTGGTCCGATAAAAGGCTCCTCTCGGTCGGGGCACTCACGGTTGCTGCTCAGGACATCGCGTCTCCCAGCCTCTACAAACCCATCATGGCGGCAATGGACATGAACCGCATGATGAGGTGCCCCCCTCTCGCATGATTTTGCTCTGGGCTTTCTTACTTCTTCCCGTGTTGTGTTATATGCGATTGAGTCAGAATTTTCTTTCTTTCGGTGTGCGTGTTTATTTTGCTACGAGCCGAACGATTGGAGCAGGGCCTATCTGGTACCTAACAACGTCGTCTGATCTGTTCTTATTGTTGGATTTTTTCCAATCTTTGCCAGTTTGGTTGCCCGACCCAAATTGGCAACATTCAGTAAAGAGACCAGTTACTCTGTCAGGAACCTGATAGGCCCTGCCCCAATCGGCTGACTTGCTGCGAAAAATGAACGCACACCAAAGGAAAGAAAACGAAAAGGTAAATCTGGAGTAATCTCAGAGAACACTACACGGGAAGAACTAAGAACACTGAGAGCAAAACCACGCGAGGGAGGGATTTTGGCTACCTCATCATGTGATTCATGTCTATTGCCACCAGGCACGGTATGGAGTGGCTAGGTGACACGATGTCCCAAACAACAATGAAAGTGCATCGACCAAGGAGGAGCCTCGCATGGGATCAGCATCTCTCATGTAGCAGCCTCCTCTTTATCTCCTTCTTCACTGCTGTTTTACTCTGATCATGCAGGTAAGCCAACACACGCTCCCCTCCCACTCTCCCTCCAGGCCTCGCGCTACCAGCATCACCCGCACCTCGCTTGAGCAGCACAAGTCATTGGGTCATGCCCCACACCTGCTATTGGCGGTGTGCTCACCGTCCCCCTCGTGAGCCACCATCTCTACAATGTTGCCATGCACACCTTCCAGGCACCCAACGTCGGCAGTTGCGGCGGCAACAGCATCGCAGGGCTAGACGCACCCGTGCCACTCCAATGGGGCCATAGGAAGCGCTGGCGCGGTCACCGTGAGCCGCTCGCGCATGCACCTGCACCCGAAGCGGAGCTAAACCCTCATCGAGGTGCGCCACCGGTCATCCCTCAATTACTGGAACCGCAAGGCGGCGAGGGTGGAGGCAATAAAGTTGATGCCACCATGGGGCGCCGGTGGTCCCAGCCTTAGCGCAGCCACGCTCTCGCTCCACAGGTACGTATGCTAGTCCGCCTTGCTATACCGTCCATACTCATCATTACTACTATAGACACAACCCACTAGAAATATGTGGGTGTGCGTCTCATACAAGCAGCACGAAAAAATAAAAGGACAAAAACAAGTATGCGTGTTTTTAGGAAGAATAATGTACTACAGTCACCTCTCTAATAAGGTGCTCCAATGTGGAAGTGCCTAAGAGCAAACGTGAACCATAATTCTTGATTAAAGTCTTGAGTCACTATAACAAAGTAATCTTTATGATTGAAACCTTATTTTAAAGTATGTGCATGGTTCTAAACGCATGATATTATATGCCACTAAAATTGTTTACATATATAGGAAAATGCATTTCACTTCCCTAAAATAATGGTGTGTATTTGGGGTACCTCATGTACTCCGGCGAAAGGTAGTGATGTGAATGCGAGCTTGGCTTCATAAGCTAGAGAAGAACCACCCTTTTTGTTATGAATATGTCAAACAAGTATGGTATGATACTACAGGTAAGGACTAATTTCGTGACTTAGTGGAGAATAAGACAAAAGTACAACAAATTGATTAGATCCATCCAAATATCTACCAAAAAATATTAGTAAGCAAAGGCACAATAGTACAGGAAAAATTAGCCAGCTTTAGGAGATACCAACAATCACACCTCTAATTTTGCCAAACAAAATAGTTTGTCATTTTGCTAAGAGAATTTGATGGCCTCATAATGCATCGAATAGATAAGTGTGTTTGTGTGTGTGTGTGTGCGCGCGTGCGCACGTGTGTGTGTGCTTGTGCGTGTGCCCGTGTGCATAATGCATTAGAGCTTTTTTTGTGAGACTTTAATGGTTTATTGCACTGCTAGGGTGAAACATTCATTACTAATACAATCTGGTAGAACAATTTTATCTTTTCCAAAGTGGCCAAGCTAGCCTAGTATAATGGTGTTTCTTTTTTCTAGTTAAAGTCTCACTTGGATAGCCAAGGTTTCGTTGTATCAAATCAAAAAACTAACATGTTAGATTATGTGAGATAACTAAACATGATAAACACCACTTTACGCATTAATTTTTGTTAGAGATTATAAATGTGTAACTCAACTAAAAAGTAATTGAATAAATAAAAAAAGGAAAATGGTGATAAATAAGATAAAGCTAACATATCTGAGGTTCCATTCCTTTTGATGTTAGCCGCACTATATCTTCTTCTTCAACATGTATCACCCAAAATAAAAAATACATGTCATTGCTTTTCTCCAATGCCTCTCTCTCTCATAGAGGGCAAAAATGTTTCTGTTTCCTTCAATGTGTCTAGAAAAATAACAAAATTATTTGTTAGATAAAAAATTAGGATCGAAAAAAGAACAAGAGAACATACAGACTTTAGCCTCAATCGTACACAAAGAAAATATGCAATGATTTATATGGATGAATAAGAATTCCGGTTGGATCATGAAACATTCTTTTGCAAAAATGAGAGAAAATCATTTGTCAACATGACCTGTAGATAGTGGAAGAAGTTTGAGTCAAATATGGTAGACCAAATAGATAAATTGTGACAGCTACTCATGATAGTTCGCGAACAAATAGTTTGATAAAATAAGACAAGATAAACATGGGTTGTTTATAAATCTTGTATAAGAGCTTGACTGGATCTAGGTGGATTGGAAAGTGGGTTTTAAATAAAGTTGTGATGGATCATTGTAAGAGACCTTGACAAATTGAATGTAACATGTAGGGGGTTTTATATGGTAGATCATAAAAGAAGTGAGCTACTGAATTTTGGTGGATCAGGAAGATGATTTTTTATAGTGATAACAAGAATGGACATGGGATATATCTAGAGGTATTGAAAGAAGTATGTCATCGAAATCTTTATCGTAAGAGTAATGATTTTGACCCAAAAATAGTAATGGGAATTGAAATCTTCAAGATACTTCAAAACTTTTATCCATAGTAGCAATAAAAACTAGATAAGAATTTTCTGAAAATATGATAACAAATTCAGATATAAGGAAGTAATGAACTACATAGTATAGTTTAGAAAATTTTCTATGAGGACATAGAACATAAGAATGGATCTTGAGATGGAAAATAATGCATGATGGATCTTCAAGACCACACATAGATCTTCAAGCAAAGTGAAGGTATCATTGAAAGTACAATCTCATTAGAGGCAAAGCTTTGAGATCGATCATGCAAAGGAAAAGTGCATATCTCACTAGAAACAATGCTCTAAGAATTCACAGTTTCTAATTAAAGATGTCACTAATGATGCTTTGACATGGATCGGGAAGTAGAATTAAGTATATATCTTACATCAACACTAGTAGTGATCTTTCAAATGGGTCAATTGTAAAATCTCCTATTTACATCTCGCTATAACAAGTAGTTGGTGAAGGATCATGAAGTAGAACACAAAATTAGATCTCACCAAAGTACCAATATCAGTTCTCTAGACAAATAACTAGATAGGTCTCAAAGTAAAGATCTCTCTATGAGCGATGCTTCCAGCTGGATTATCGCACTCATAAGAGAAAATGGGTATCAACATGGATAGATCCCGAGATACTAAAAGAAGAATGATTTTGCAAAAACTAGTAAAGCAAGTTAGAACAAACCTCGAAATCTGGATAAATTTTATCTGCAATAGAGATAAATTAGAGATAAGCATTTTAAGAAAAATATCATAATAGATCTAGATATAAGGAAGTAAAGACCTACAATATGACCTATCAATATTTCAAGGAGTACATAAAACATAGAAGTAGATTTCAGGATGGAAAATAATGCACAATAACCATAAGTAAGGATCCATAGATCCCCAAGTAAGAGGGGAAGGTATCTCTCAAAGTATAGATATCATGGTAGTGATGCTTTCAGAAGATCATGGCAGAGAGTAAAGTACGGATCTCACCAAAAACAAAGCTATAGGACTTCCGGAGTCAGAGCAAATCTCTCATGGGTCATGCTTTGACATGGATCTTGAAGTAGGACGAAGCGTTGATCTTATGTGAACACCGGTAGCGGCTTCCAAATAGATCGAGAGGTCGAACTCAAATTTTATATCTTATTAGAAGCGTTGGTTTGAGATGGACCATGGAGTAGAACAAGAAATTGATCTTATGGAGAAACTAGCATCGATACTACAAATTGAATAAAGAGGTAGGTGTGGAAGTATAGATCTCGATGTGAGTGATGCTCTGACATGTGCTATCATGGCCAAATAAGAAACTGGGGAATGCTTGAAGATATACCCAAAGAACCAGTATTTTTTGGAATGAAGGCTCATGAAGATCCCGGCTTTGATTTAACAAAGCCATCAACCAGCCAGGAGTTACGTCATACGACCCAGAGAACGATGACCAAACTGATACAAAGGGGAACACTGGGAAGCAGACCAAAACTACAGCCTACAGCCTACACTGGGAAGCCAGTAGTTGTTGGGCCGCCGCGGCACCCTGACGAACAAGCCATTGCCCCTCACGACCGCAAGCCCGTCGATGTTGACAAAGAATGCGGGGTGGCGCTTGCCCACCGGATCGAGTAGCTCCAGCCCGCGCCTGCGTCCACCGCGGAGGCCGAGCCCCACCAGGGACACCCGCCGGCCCGCCCCCGCCTTTCCCAGGGCAGGAGTTGGCGAGTAGCGCGGCGGCAGCACGCAAATAGACTGGCGCGCGGCGGAGCTCGAACCTCAGAAGTAGCCACACGCGCGCCCGCCTCCTCCGCTTCAGCCATCCGGTCCCCCTGGACCTTCCCCTCACCGCCGGGAAGACCACGCAGCTCTCCCTCACCGCCACCCAAGCCGCCATGGGAGAAGGGGATCCACCCGGTGCTCACCACCAACCCGCCCCTCCCCGCCCCTCATGCCTGCCACCGCCCATCTCGCCGGTCACCTACCGGTCAGCACAAAGATACAGATGAGAGGGGATACGAGTAGAGGGGAAGAAGAGGAGGGGCACGGGGCGGTGGGAAGAAACCTGTCTGCGCTCGTCGGCGTTCGCTGGCCACCGGAGGTGTGGGAGAGGCGCCGGGGTCGCTCGGGATTGAGCTCCTGCTCGTGGGGGTGTGGCCGTGTGGGGACTGGGAAATGGATAAGGTGAAGAAGAGAGAGCGGTGGGCGAGCGAGAAAGAAAAGGACGTTCGGGCAACTTCGCGCTGACCGTTGAGAGAAAACCGGCGTGCGGACAAACTCCCTCACACGCCACACACACGAGTTGTTCTACGTGGGACATAAAATCAGCCTTTTCGTGCCAAGATTCGTGCAAAAGGCACTGGACGACGATCGAGGGGTGTGGGCGAGTTGACTAACGCCCACACGTGTGGGCGTTAGTGTTTCCGTATAAATAAGTAGCAGGGCGGTATCGGGTCTCTGGCGACACACAATTAGTTGTTGGCGGTAGAGGCGATCGAGCGTGTAGGAGGAGGAGCTGAGACGTCCGATCGAAGAAGAAGCGAAATCCGGCGATGGCGGCGGCCCTTGGACATGCGTCGAGGAGGCTCGGTGGCTGCGCTCTCCATCGGCTGCAGTCCATCTACACGGCGTCCGCCTCAACGCCGGCTATCGTGCAAGTGGTGGCCCAACGGCGACTTCTCCAAACGGTGGCCAAGCCGCCAACCGGAAACATCACTGTGGTATGCTAAGAAATTAACCTCCCGTGCCAATCAACTCAATCCAGGCCATGCATGCATGCTTTCTCGACATGTCCATATTTAGGGACAATCAACTCAAATTAAAAAAAAAAAAGCGGCACTACTTATCTTCTGGAAATATAGGAACAATGTGTAGTATGTCTGACTTGCTCTATGACTCGTCTCAACAGTTAAGAAAACTAGCCTTCTTCTTTGGTTTGCAAGTATACGGCCACGTGATCCGAGGATGAATGGATGATAGATTCATCAATTGTTTTTACCTAGTAAATACTCCCTCTGTAAAGAAAGAAATATACGAGTGTTTAGATTACTAAAATAGTGATCTAATCGCTCTTATATTTCTTTATGGAGGGAGTACTAAATAGCAACATCTCATGACACTGATGCTGTGAGGATACTGTACATCATCTCTGCTGCTTTTGCTTTGAAAATTGAAACATTCTATCCGCGTTCATAGATCTATCACTTGCTGCATCCATGGGTCATTTATACTTGCTTTTGATGTGTATGATAACAAACTCATCTTGTGTGGCCAGCTTCCTGGTGCAAAATGTGCGGCAGAGCCATCAAAGGAACACCTTGTGCGTTCCCGCCTCGCACAAATACAGACCAAGAAAGAAGAATTGTTCGGTCTGATTTCTGAGCTCGACCCGGCTCACTGTACCAGAGTGAACAGTCACCTCGCCATTGATCTTTCCGCGCAGGTCCAACCCAAACCTAGTGACCCCAAGTGGTATGATCAGATCTCAAACATACGCTCTACTACGTTTCTCTGCTTCCCCTTTTTACGTCAATTTTTCGTATCTTCATCTGATCTGATCTGCAGGCCATGGTATCGACGAATGAAAAGAATGAACAGTTACCTCTTCTATGGCGGCCTTACGTACCTCAGCTCAATGAGCGTGTACTATGGTTTCCAGGTCCCTTCACACTAATGCCCAGAAGCATTGGTGTTGGCGATTGATTATGAAGTCACTCTGAATGGTGTATTCCAAGCTTTGCTAGCCTTGTAAATTAAGACTGAACTGTTTGCCATGTGATGATGTTTCCTACATGTCCTCCGCTAGTAGAAGGGCGATGTGCATTCCGAATCCAAATATTGCGTCCACGTAAGGAAATGATGCATGCAGCTTCTAGCTGACCCGCAAAAGAAAAAAAAAATCTAGCTGGGCAATTTTGCTACGAGGTGAAATTGCATAAGTTTTCAGGGATATAGTGGCAAGCAACAAATGAGATATAATCTTGTTGTATGAGGTTTAGGTACACTTCACCATGGTATTTGGTAGATCTTGTTGACTAAACATGAACTTCTTGTTGAAATGAAATATAAACATATTTTTCAAATAGGTGTGCGTCGGTTTACGTACAACATGGTATCATTCTACAAAACATAAGAATTGGCCCTTTACTTGATGCATAAGTCCAATAAAAGAACGAAAACTATGGTTGAATGGTCAGGAGGATGGTTCTACCCCAGCCCACCAGAGATCAAACCTCATATTTGACATGTGTGTGTCTCATAGAAGCGGAATATTCTTTCAATGAAAGGCGACATTACCGTGTTTCTTGTAAAAAGAAATATATAAGTCCAATAAGAGTCCCCAAGCAAGCTATATATCTGGCCATGTACCTGATCACCCAAGAAAATCAATCAATCCACTCCGAGCACCAAAAGAATCAATTTACTATGCATGCATGAAGAAAATAAACCGCCATCCCCTCCGACCTCTACCTGCATTAAGATTCCTTCTAAAGTTGAGGTTCTTTACACCAACACTAACATTATGGCACATCATGGTCCGGTGACTTTTCAAAAAATATAAGACCAGCCAGGACTAGCCCTTGCCCGGATATGTTTATAGAAGAAGCAACTAAGCACACAGAGCGGAATCTTGGACTCAAACGCTGGTGGGCAGCATGCACACTCGCATAGAAACTACGCCAATGCTCCCTATCGATCACTCTCATTAGTGTATAATCGACCTTTTCTTAGCCACATGTAGGTACTACCCCTACTAAAATTGCTGGTACATATCCAGAGGCTCAAAACATGCTAGGAAAGTACACAATGCTCAGTAAAATAACTCGTTTTTTAAGCATCATTGCTTATTTCTGTAGGAGGGATGCATAGTAAATGTCCGCCCTCTACAACACCGGTCGATGCATAAGGAAATAGATTTAATTTTCTAAGTTATGAGTTCCTCTCTAAACACATTGCGTTTACATGAACAAAGTCAATCGGACAAGCGTTGATCCATTACGCTGTCCGATCATTGACTCGAACTTACTTTGCAAGTTCATGACCCGCAGGATTCTCAGAGCTACTACTGCTAGAAAAAAGAACTTCGCTAACTCCTTGAGTTGTCTAGACGCACTGTTTTCTATGTCTCTTCCGAAGTGTTCCCGCAAGAAAAGGTTTATTTAGAAGTGAGGAGCCTTACCTCTCATTTAAAAAAATCATGATGAACGTTTCTTTATTTCTGGGAAAAAGGAAAGAAAAATAATAATTGAATTTTGGTGTTTCTAAACTCTCATCTGGCCCATAGCCCAGTTGGGCTACACCTCGCTTTTTTTAGGAGTTACACCTAGCTTTATGGGCTAAAAGTAGGAATGATAAGCCTTAGCCCAGCCCACCGGCGCAGCAACGAGGCCCATCCGTGTTCACACACGTATAAGACCTACCACGCCGCCTCCATTCCGAGACCTCTCGCCCGCGCCGCCGCCTCCCTGCCCTCTTTGCCGCCGCCGCCGCCGCCCGTTGTTGCGGACGCCTCCTCCTCGCTGACGAGATGGTACGCTCTCCCCTCACTCCTATCTACGGCGGCTCTGATCCGTGCTCCTCTGGATGCCGAGTTTCAGCCTTCGTGCCTGCGTGTGTGGGGTGTGGGAATCATCTAGGTTTACGGTTGTGCGAGTAGCTTTTACACGGGGATCTAGAAACAAGGATTCGAAATTACTAGTTTTTTCGTGGTTTTGGTCTGTACCGCTGAGAAATCATCCTTGGAGCCGTAACATCTGTCAGATCTGGAGCGAATTTGCCGGCTGCCCTTTTCCTGTTCGATTTGCAGCTAGCTCGAATCATACTGTATTATTATTGCGTGGTCGAAGAGGATGTTAAGATGTTGCTGTAGTTAGTTTTTCCACTTATGGGACCGGTTTTACTAATATGTTATGATCAGTGGTGGAGTAATAATTGCCATAAAATGGAAGTATGAAACCTTGATGCTATCCTTGATTTGTTACAGTTATCTATGAGTATGTATGCAACTTCCACCGTTTGCTACAATATTTACCACTATAAATCTGAGCTTCAACCTTCATTTCTCCAAAGCTTGATTGGTTAGCATGAGGCCTTGGGCAGCACTAGTTCCTTACTCACTATTGGGTGCATTCTATGACATACATTGCTAATTTGCGATCATCTACATCATGCTTGTCATACTACTGATAATACTATCCTGATGTTTTATGTATGACTGGTCATACATTGCTGTTTTGCCTGTATCAATTCGATATGTGAAATTTCTGCTATACTTGTGGAAAAATGTTTTAATTTCTTATGTTTCTGATGTATGTGCAGACGAAGCGCACCAAGAAGGCTGGAATCGTTGGCAAATATGGTAAAAACATTGCAGCTGCCCAGATCATTGTTCAACGATCTCATGGATCTATCTAACTGTTGTGCTCATGTGTCCTAGTTATGTCAATGTTGTGTAGGTACAAGGTACGGTGCCAGTCTGCGTAAGCAGATCAAGAAGATGGAGGTCTCCCAGCACTCCAAGTACTTCTGTGAGTTCTGTGGCAAGGTAAATCTGTCAATGGTTTTATCGATTACAGTACTTGCGTTGATTATAGAATGCTAAACTGTCAGCTGGTGGTTGAACTGTGCATCTATGTTGTATGACAAGTGTTTTTGGCATTTGGCTAGATTGAAATTCGCATCTTATCTTTCTGTGAGTAAAAAAAGCAGCATAATGGTATAGGTTATTTGCTGCATGGTGATGGTTTAAAGGATAACTAAGTTTTTAAGCTGGATTGCTGATTGGCAAAACATAAAGTTAGAGGATAACTACTTAGTTTTAATATACTGAATTACTGATTGGCAAAACATAAAGAATTTATATTGTAGGCTGTTGCAACCCTTTTTCACGAGTTGTTTGGGTTTACTTCCTGTTGTGTCTTTTAACCACTGTAGCCTTCTAGATAGGGAACAAAGAACGACAGCTTTTGATTGTTTTGTATGATGAACATTTATAACTCTCAAATGATTTAGTTTAATATTACCAAATTGCTGATTGGCAGAATATAAAGAATTATTATTTCAGGCTGTTGCAGTCCTTTGCATTGTCATTGGACATGCATATGGATTTTGTAACCCCATAAATTTAATGCTTATTGCTTCTTTTAACAATTGTAGCCTTCTAGATATGGAACAGTGCCCACCAGCTCTTTATTCTAGTCACTTTACACAATTCCAGCCCTATGGAAATGATGATAGCATTGATAACTCAATAGATAGGTCAATAGTGATAACTTGTTAGTCTCCCCGCTTGATTCAATGTTTATTTTATCTCATCACGTTCTTGATTCACAGTTTGCCGTGAAGAGGAAAGCAGTCGGAATCTGGGGATGCAAGGACTGTGGGAAGGTTAAGGCCGGTGGTGCCTATACCATGAAGTACGTGCTGATGCCAATTACACACTGTATATTTTCCAAATAGCTCATTGTCCTGCTCCACCATATGTGCTCATTTTGTTGTTCTGCATTTCCAGCACCGCCAGTGCGGTCACTGTCAGGAGCACGATCCGTCGCCTGAGGGAGCAGACTGAAGCTTGATCGCGGTCAATCTGACAAAGGAGCCTCTGGATTTTGTAGTTCAGACGAGACTCATTCGACGCAATATAGCCTAAATTGACAACATACAATGTTATTTATCGGCTTGTTGGGGTTCTGAATGTATCCAGCTACGTTACAATGTGTGTCTCGTTTATCGTGCTTAGTTGATTGTCTAAGGGTATTCGTTGTGTGTGTCGTTGGTTCTTGAATCTTAATGCTATTGTCATCTGTTCTTAGAAGAACTAGCGGGGCCGCCTGTGCATTTGTGCTTCTATTTGCATTGACTTTAGCTGTTGTTCATATAAATTGAACATGTTTCGAACAGAAAATTTACTTGACTTGACCGTCAGGATTGCCCTCACATAGTTCCTGGCTCTTGAGTTAAAGTTAGTGCTTGTCCAATGCTGCCTAACTGTACAAATTTGCTTTGTCATTTAGTACCATGACTGAGCCATTACTCTCGTAAACTCCCAGATTTCACATTCACATTGCTTCTGGGACAAGTATTAACCTTCTGATACAATTACCCAGTACGTATCACCAAGTTATAGCTGATCTGAATCTTTGATGAAAACATACTTTGCTGATGTGGATAAACTTTGGAGAAAGATCATTGATTTTTAAGTACAAGACCCATGGTCGTGACTTGTTTATCTGCTGGTGCTTCGCCCTTTTGGAAAGGAGTGTCATGGGCTTACGAAAGCAGCTAAATTAGCTCACGAAGGAAGCAAATTAAGTTTTAGGAGGACTAGTGACCATTCAGTTATGTGGCATATATTTGCGAATGAACACAATGTTACTCATGTTCATGTTCCTTTTTGATTGCAAATTAACTATAGTAGATCATGTTTGATTTCATATGTATATCCACATATTTTTAGTTCTAGTTCTCATGTTTAAATTTCAATATTAGTATAATGACATCAATATACTGCAACCAATTCCTGCAGCAAACGTGGCCGTAGGTATCGTGTTGTTTGATAACCCCATAAGCTTGAACTAAAACCACAGAAGTATTTTGGAAGCTAATACCTCTGTCTGGGTTTATTGGTCCCCTTTGTATTTTATGCCCAACTTTGACCGTAGATTTTGTATATCACAAATTTATATTGTTGGATTCATATTTTTTGCGAGAAAACTTTCGGTCTATTCATCAACTATCAAGGTAGTACATAGAACATGAGAAGCAAAATTTACATCCAGGTCCGTAGACCACCTAGCGACGACTATAATCACTGGAGTGAACAGAAGGCGTGCCGCCATCATCGCCTCTCCCTTGTCGGAGTTAGGTAAACATTGTTGTAGTAGACAGTTGAAAAGTCATCGTGCTAAGCCCTCATAGAATCAGCGCACCAGAATAGTAACCGCCACCGATGAAGAGACGCGTAGATCGGAAGGAACTAACCTGCAGTCAAAAAGACATAGATGAACGAAGACCGAATTCAGTCGGATCCACCGAAACAAACGCCGACCGGATCCCATGAGATCCGTCGAAGACAAACCTCCACACGCCTTCCGACAATGCTTGAAACATCACCAGGACGGGGGCTAGACGGGGAGGACCTTATTCCATCTTCAAGAAGCTGCCCCCATCTTGTCTTCTTGAGCATGACACAAACCCTATAAAACCTCAGAAATGCACCTAAAAACGGAGCCCTCCTGCCGGTAAAGACCGGGATCCGCACCTCCATGGTCCAAGAATCATAGAAGAAGAGGCGTACCGGCGGCGGCGCCGGCGAGAGGCAGGGAAACCCTAGATGAGTACGCGGAGAGCAGGAGCGCATCCCTCCCCCACCACCGCCTCCACCTCGCCACCCCGCACAGACACCTCACCAGAACTACTCCCTCCTCTCTTCCCTGAGGTACTCTTCAATCTTTATGTGTGTGTCGTTGGTTATTTAATCTTATTAGTACTAGTTTCGCCGAGATTGCTGATCGAGCTCGGGCTCCATGGAGCCTGGAATTTTGAGAGGTTAAAAAACTAACCTTTTAAGCATATGCTGAAAATAATACACACATGCATAGAGATGTATGTTTCATGTCTGCAATTTTTCATGATGAAATATGTTTTGGCTGAACAAAAGAACAAAAACACGATTTTTTTAGCACATGTTGATCACTAAAAAAGTTGATGATTTTTCCCTAAGAAAACCATGATTTTGATTTTGAGTAAGAAAGTTGCTGACTTTGTCTTTTTATATAGCCCCATGTGCTGTAATAGAGTAGCGCCAGGGAAAAAAAACAACTCAACGGCTCCACTTCCCAACTCCCATCCTCCTGATTCAGTCATCGTCCTGGTCAGACTACACTACTCGCCGGAGCCATCGCCCCACTCCACTCCACTCGGCCACCATGGCTCTCCTCCGGCGGCCACCACTCGCTCGCACCGCCGCCGCCGCATCCCTCCCCCACCACCGCCTCCGCCTCGCCACCCCGCACACACACCTCACCAGACCCCCTCCCTCCACTCCCCGCCTCCGCATCAGCGCGGCCCCCTCGCTCCGCCCCCTCCGCGGCATTCTGTCGAGCAGGTGCCATGCGGCGGCGAGAGATCCGGCGTCGGCGCCCTCTCAGGTACCCGGCGGCGCGCGGGCCGCGCTGGTGCGCGTCGGGGAGGCGCTGTCGCTCGGGTTCCCGCTGTGGGTCGCGTCGGCCTGCGCGCTCGCGCTGTGGCGGCCGGCGAGCTTCCTCTGGGTCACCCCCACCGCCCAGATGGTCGGCCTGTCCTTCACCATGCTCGGTCCGTGCCCTCCGTCCATGGCTCCGTCCCCTGCTTCTCCGTTCCTTCCTTGTCTTTTGCCCGTACATGTTAGTTGAGATGCAGTGATTCAGACTTTCAGAGGCGTCTCGATGGCTGAATTTTTATGATCGAAACATGGTTGTGATCCCTTTATACAGGAATGGGAATGACATTGACGCTTGATGACCTGAGAACCGCGCTGCTGATGCCCAAGGAGTTGGCTGCTGGGTTTCTACTTCAATACACTGTTAGTGCTCCAACTTCTTTGGTGTTTCTTTTGATGATGCAATAATCCTTGTAGCCATACTTTCACTTTTCCATGTCTGTTCTGCTGCAAATCGCTTAGGAATATTTTTTTATCCGGGTGAAATGTTGTCCATTAGGTGAACCATAAAAGTTTCTTAACTGAAATGTTGGACTGGATGGTGCATTGCATGTATACTTCACCATCTCTCAGGCAGAAAAAGAAAAGAAAGCCCCATGATCTCCATAATTTTACCTATGGATTGTTATTTAAGCATTCGCGGTTTACGGCTATTCTATTTGCTCCAAAAATTCAAAGTGGGTGATTTATGTACAGGTGATGCCACTGTCCGGATATCTCATCAGCAAGTTATTGAACCTGCCATCCCATTATGCTGCTGGACTGATTTTGGTTTCCTGTTGCCCTGGAGGTATGCTTGCATTTTCCCTTTCTTTATTTTTATTATAGATTCTCAACTGGTTAAACTGAAAGGAAGCTACTCTCTGCAGGCACAGCGAGCAACATTGTTACCTACTTAGCAAGGTAAGGACAAGAGAATGTAACAACCTGCATACAGTCACGATCGTACTGGAACAAAGTTCTGGGCCTCTAATTGAAACTAATTTGTTCTGAGTCTGTTCATATAGTTTTATATATAGGGATTCCTGAGAGTTATTTCTTCTCAAGATTGTTGAATAACCAAATTTTCAAGCTGGCCTGTCTAGTGTTGACTGCTGGCAGAAGTTGGTTACATGTGACTAAAATCATTAATCCCTTTTTGTGAAGGAATTGTCTGAAGTCTACTAGTAATGTTTTAGTCGGCTTCGACTACAAAACTGTTACTGAAGAAGTGTAGTCTGTGAAGAGTTGAGGATTAGACAGCACTAAAGGGTAGAAGTGAAGCACAGGTAGGGAACGTATGAGGTCACACACTGTTCATTTTATAGAGCCTGAGTCAACCTACTTCTACTTGAGAACCAGCCAACATAAGCCTTACTAGGTCTCCTCTAACTTGTGTGATATAACCTACTTACTCCTCCTTGATCTGCTGGCTGAGCTGGCTTCCTTCTGGACTGCTAAACAAAATACAATTCAAGCTTTGAAATCAGTATCCCATCTCCAACTCAGACTGATACTAGACTGGTACTCCCTCCGTTCCAAAATAGATGACTCAACTTTGTACTACTAACTTTAAAAAAGTTAGTACAAAGTTGAGTCATCTATTTTGGAACGGAGGGAGTACTTGACAAGTAACCGACTCAGCCACCAGATCTCTGTTCATCCGCCAAATCAGCATGTCTTTGTCTCTGCACTCTTATAGTGCTTTCGCCAATAGGAGTCCGCACCACTTAACAAGCCTTTCCCACCTATAGTGGTCCAACCGACTAGGACCATTAAACAGTTTGCTGAAATGAAAACGAAACCACCTGATCCTGACATCCTGTTCATATTTAGTCATGTGAGAGTGGGCATTATGCAAGATTACTGATTAAGTTTACATATCAATTTACACTGTAGTTTTTTTTTGTTAAAACTGCACATTAAGGTGGAAACAGGGTCAGGTTCCATATGGCCATATGCTTGTGCCTGGTTTTATCTTTGATTTCTTTAGAACTTAAAAGCTACTTTTACTGGTCAGTAATGAATGGTCAAGTGACACATTTAGTGCATCACAATATACCGTTATTATTAATTTATCCCAAGCATCCTAATAACATGGTTGAACTGAATACTTACTGATGCAGAAGTATCAACAGAACAAATTGTTTTCTCATTGACTATTATTTTTTTATCTTAGCAAATATCTCTAATTCTTCAGTGGAGATCCCTGTCTGTTATGAAAGTGGATCTGAAACTATATGCATTGCTAACTACATGTATAAATATTAAAGAGAATCCAATTTTATATCTTATTTTTATTAGCATCAGAATGTAGACTAATTTGCATCCTTGTGTTGCAGGGCAAATGTTGCTCTTTCAGTGCTGATGACAGCAGCAAGCACTTTTGCTGCAGCGGTAATGACTCACTTACACCAATTACTATATTCCAGCGGAGCCAAATAACCTTTTTTTTCTTCTCATAATGCAGTTCATGACTCCTCTCTTGACATCAAAACTGGCCGGGCAATACGTCGCAGTAGACCCTATGGGACTGTTTGTGTCGACATCTCAGGTGCTGACAGTTTCTGTATAATAACTGTTCAAGTTCCTTTAGGTCTGGCTAAGGTTGATATTATCTGAATGCAGGTTGTCCTAGCGCCCGTTCTCTTGGGTGCTCTGCTTAATCAGTACATGGGCCGTTTGGTTGAGCTGGTTTCTCCCTTGATGCCGTTCATTGCTGTGGCAACAGTGGCTGTTCTATGCGGCAACGCGATTGCACAGAATGCTTCGGCCATCCTAGCATCTGGCCTACAAGTGGTGCTATCGGTTATCTGCCTGCATGGATGTGGCTTCTTCTTTGGCTATGTGCTTTCAAGGATGCTCGGCATCGATATCGCTTCATCACGAACAATCTCGATCGAGGTTGGCATGCAGGTAATTTTCTGCTGCGCGTTTTGTAAACAGGTTTTTACCATAGGGTGTGGCCCAGATACCCCACATTGCATTTATTTTATTATCAATGCAACCAAGGAAGCATGCAATCGATGCTTCACTCTTTCTCCTGTGCAGTTTCATTCTGTGTAGTAAGTAGTTATTATCTTTTCCTTGTAGAAGTTTCAGTGTTTGTATAATACTGATTTTGTTGTGGATGCAGAACTCGGTGCTGGGTGTGGTTCTCGCGGGCAAGCACTTTGGCAGCCCTCTCGCGGCGGTTCCGTGCGCGGTTTCGAGCATCTGCCACTCGGTCTATGGTAGCCTCATGGCCGGGGTGTGGAGGTCCATGCCCCCGAATGACAAGCAGGGGGCATGATGGGTCAGACAGATAGATACTTTAGTGGTTGCGGGGACTCGAGTTGTTGGGAACTATTTGTGCTTGCGAGAGAAATATTTGACCATGAAAACAAGTCAGGAGCGTGCCTGAGCCTTCTTCATTTCTCTGCCAGCTTTCACTTCCCAAACGGCCAAACACACACGCCCGCCGCGGAGTTACATTAGGAAAGATAGATGATCCACACGAGCGGGCTAAAATATGCGTTGCGACATTATTTTTTTCTTTTTGAAAAACTCCACCATGTATTAATTGACTTAAAACGTTCGTGCAATTCATTACAAAATTTGCCATAGAATTACAAAAATTCAATAGACCTATTATCAAAACAAAACATTGCAATCTCGTGAGCCACTATATTAGCCCTCCTTTTGATCTTGGATATCTGTAACTTCACCGGTAGCTTTGAGACTACCATGGCCTTGATCTTGGGAATCACCGTACCGACTGGAGAACGATTAACCGTCGGAGGGTTAACTCTCTGAATAATGGTTTTCGTTCCACATATGGCTCTCATGGGAAAGTTGGTCTGTCTGAAGGTGTTACGCTCAGTATATTTGGTAAGATAATAAATCAAGACATGTGAAGGAAAAAAGTTGAGTTGCCAAGGACCTTTTTTGTGCAACGTATCTAATCTAAAAGTAACAAAAAAAAACAGAAGAAAAAGTTGAATGTCTAAGCCCAGGTTCGAACTGGGGACCTTTAGTGTGTGAGACTAACGTGATAACCAACTACACCACCCAGACATCATGCTACTGAATGTCGAGCTCGCCTACATATCTGGTGCAAGCACTCGCACGATCTGTACAGGCAAATTTTGGCAAGGTGACCATGTTACAGGACATTTGCAAAAAAAAAAGGACCATGGTATAGGAAATTGACTTCGGTGTCATTAGGTCGGTTGGCCTCACGAACGAGGATTATAATATGGAGTAGGGGTACTAACTATCTGGCCACAACTGAGGCATTCTCCCCGCCCCGGATACACCGCGGAGTAGGTGTGCACTGCCCCTGTACACTAGGGAAGATAGATAACTCGGGCGAACGAGTTATAATATGAGCCACCACATTCGACATACGATAAACATGACTAAAGCTCCTAGAAGAGAAACCGTATGCCATGGCATGGATGTTGGCAATCATCGTAAGAGTGGAGTGGAGAACGATCGACTGCAAAGCCCAAGAGTTAACTTTCTGAATAATTTACAAGCAATTTGAGAGAAAGATGGCCTTCTGAAATGGATAAGAATGTGAGAGGACCTTGTGGCAGAGCGCAAGCGAATGCCTCGGCTAGATCTGGCGTGGTAACCTCACTCATGCGCCCTTGGCAAGCCTGGATGTAACTTTTACTTTTAGTGTTATTCACACTGTCTTGACAGATGATGAATAAATTAGAAGTTTTTTTCTCGCAAAAAAACCTAGGATAGGTAAAAGGTAAGGTAAGGCGCCATGATCGATTTACTGGCCGATCGACAGTTAGACGTTCGAATCCTGGCGCCTGGCCCGACATCGACGCAAAGTAGGGAACCGGGCGCTTGAGTGTTTTTCTCTTCTGCAGTGTGAGATAAAGCGTCAAGGGCGGAGGCAGGTCTTTTTAGAGGCCATCGTTAGCATCTGCGGTTGGAGCAGGAGAAGCTAAGGTGTTTTTTCTTAATTCTACAACATTTATTGTAATCTTTTTGCGAGAAACTTTCAATTTATTTATCTTGAATCATGACAGTGCAAGAATAATAAAGATAATAAAAAGATACAACCATGTCCTTGGACCAACTAGCGACGACTACAAGTACTGCAGCGAGCCGAAGGCATGTCGAAGGCACGCTGCCGTCATCGCCCCTCCCTCACTGTAGCTGACAAACCTTGTCGTAGTAGATCGTCGTGCTAAGTCCTCATAGAACCAGCGCACCAGAGCAGCAATCATCGTTGATGAAGAAAATCGTAGATCAAAAGGATCAAAACTGTAAACACTCAAACGAAGATGAGCGAAGACCAGATGAAACAGATCCACCGAAGGCCAACATCAACCGAATCTCGTAAGATTTGATGGAGACACACCTTCACACGTCCTCCGACGATGCTAGACGCACCGTCGGTATGACAATAGAACGTGGAAGACATTATTTCTACCAAGGAACATCGCCGCCATCACACAACCTCAACCAAAGACGCGGAATCTAACAAGAACGGGAATTAGGTCCCTCTCGCAGGTGGGAGACCGAGATCCTCTGTGCCCCCGTGGCCCAAAGGCTATCGGAGATGGGGCGGACCGGTGGCTTGGCTAAGCGCGTGTAGAAGCGTCCCGTTGAAGAGTTCAAGGTTCAATTCCAGTGAGCCATATGAGTTTGGGTTTATTTTAGACTTTTCTCTCGGTACCGATTTATGATAGTAGTACCCCACCGTGAGGGGTTTAAACACACCATTGATCATGCAGTCCAACTGTTCAGACGGTCCTTGGATGCTGGCGCGCGTGCGTGAATTGGGACGGGAGAGGAAAGGAGTCGGGTGCAGTGGTTCAATGCACGGCAGGAACCGCGCGACGAGGAATCCAGAAGCAGACAGGAGGACCAAGTCATCTCCCTCCCGGTGGGCCCATCGAAGCTCATTCCTTTCCCCCGGTCCAATTCGGCAGCCGGCGACCCCTCCCTCTCCCGAAGATTCCTCCCACTAACACTATTCACGAATTTATTTATTTATTTACATTCATACACCCCGGTGAATGGCGACCGCCCGGCCCCAGATGCCGCCCCCGCCGGCTCGCCTTTACATGCTATGCCGTGAACCCGCAGCGATCCGTCGCCCCTTCGTCTCCCGCACGACACAGAGCTAGCCACTAGGCAGGCGGGCGGGCGGCCATGAGCGCAAAGGACAACCATAAGCAGCAGCAGCAGCGTGCCGTGGCGCGGATGGTGGCGGCGGCCATGTCGACTCCGTGCTCCATCAAGCCCCTGCTCGTCGCCATCCCCCTCGCCCTCGGCTTCGCGCTCGGCATCGTGGCGACCCTGTCCCTGATGGGCTCCACGGCGTCGTCGGCTCTACCAGGTGCCGCCCTCGAGCTCTTCTTCCCGTCGCCCCCCGTCAACGTGTCCACCGAGGTGCGCCGCCGGCAGCCACCGCGGCCGGCGCAAGTGCACCCACAGGCGGCACCGGCCGTCTCGCCGCCGGTGGCTCATGCAGGCATTAGAAGGCATGCGGGTCCGCCGCCAGTACAACGACGACAGGCGGCACCAGCAACCGGTGTCTCGTCTCCGCCGTCGCCGCCGGTGGTTGATGCCGGCAGTGCCAACAAGCGTGCGGCTATGCCTGTGAATGTGACCACTACTAATGAGGGTGGCGAGCGGGCGGTGGTCGACGACGACGACCGGCTGATGGCGCTGGCGGCGGCGGCGCCGAGGACGGTGCGCGCGGCGGCGGGGTGCGCGCCCAAGGTGGCGTTCCTGTTCCTGGCCAAGTGGGACCTGCCGATGGCGCCGCTGTGGGAGCGCTTCTTCGAGGGCCACCGCGGGCTATACTCCGTCTACGTCCACACCGGCCCGGCCTTCAACGCCTCCGCCGCCGCCGCCCCGGACAGCAGCTCCGCCTTCCACCGCCGACACATTCCCAGCAAGGTACGTTACGCATTGTATTAATTGCTTGCTTGTGCATACGTGCACACAATCATGACGATCACACGCCCACTGGATGGCATTTGGCATAGCTAGCTAGCTTATTTTCCAAAGCATTGACGCGACTCTCACATGGCGGGCTTTCAAAAAGCATATGCATGCATGCATGCACAGCTTGACCTTTCAATCGGCAGTCCTGATTTCACACGGAAAGTGGAGCGAGACGTTCGATCGATCGAGTGTCGTCGTTTTCCTTGGAGAAGGATAGGAAAAATGGAAAATCCATCTGAGGCAGCTAGTAGGTGTCAGGGGGCCATGGTTAACTTAAACTGGTCGTACTAGTACTAGTACCACTGTGGATGCTCCGTCCTGTCTTGGCTCCATCGACGCCATCACATGGGAGGCTCGGAGTCCCACACGCGGCGCGGGATCGCGCGGTTCATCCGAAGAAACTGGAAAACAACCAAGAAACTGGAAAACGACGTTTTTTTTTTTAGATCAGAAAACGACGCTTTGGTTTCTGTCCACTCTATGATTTCAAGTTACACGCTGCTTGCCTCCTTGACCTTTTTTTTTCTACTAGAAAACCGGGGTTTTTTTTTTCTATTTTTTTTGAGGGAAAGTTTTTTTTCTACTTGAGGATGGAAAATGCACCTCTTTTTTTTTTGACATGATTGTGTGCACCTCTTGCTTGTGCATACGTGCATACGTGCATACGTGCATACGTGCACACAATCATGATGGTTAATATTCCTAGTATATCTTTCGACAAGTTTCTTTCGCTTGTTCTCTGATGAGAACAATTTTTCTTACGTTTTCAATGTGCACATGTCGCAATGCTACATTGGTTCCACAGTGGCCCATGCAGTACGACTCGATCATTTATGTAAACGAAGCCAACATTTTAGGGAAGTGAGTGGTCGTTGTCCCGGTGCTCTCCATGGAAGTCGAAGCCATACCTTTCTTGCATGGCATGCCTCGTGATCATCGATCAACCCTCCCTATTGCCAACCTCCCCCACCCTCACCCCACTCGGCATGCATCTCCACCACACAGCGCACCGGCTTCCTCACGGCAGTTCACGCTGGCCTTCCGAGTTGTCATCAGGCAAGAGCTCATCAAAGGTGAAACTGGAAGGCGATTGGTCGATCGACAATCTATTTTTTTTGCGGGGAATTAAGGAGCTTTTTATTCATACGATGATCCACCGGCCACATCGGCCATAAGGCTGGTGACCAGGAACCCGGGGGGAGTCCATCCAACACTCTGTCACCTCCAATGTGCATGTAAGTTTTGCACAAAGGTGGGCAGGGACATTGGCATGTCTCCTTACATGAAGAATGTCAAGATAAGTAAACTGAGCAACAAGCTCCTCAATATCTAAAAATAACGGCGCTATTACAGAGCGCGAATTCCGGCGCGATTTCCAAAGGTTGACCACTTTTAAACAATTTGTTTTAATTTCAACCCGCGTAAAACCACGAAGCATTACCACCACCACACCCTCACGCACCGCAGTTGCCTTTGATCGATCGACAATCTAGCTATGTGTGACATACAAACCAGCGCGCGCTATTGCACGCACACACGATAGATTGCGGCCGACGCATGCACGAATCACAATCACAGCGCCAATAGTGAGGCTGCACACATGAGGCAATTGTTTTTTCTTTTCTTAGCTGATGCTATCGTTTGCAGCTAGGTCGTGCGCAAAAGTGTCGTGTGTGAAGCAATTTCGCATACAAAACTTGTAGTTAACATGCAAACCTAGACGCATAGCATGGATCTCGAGAGGAAACATCTTGGGCACTTTACGTATGGGGACAGTGACCATGCATACGTACTACCCTTTTTCGAGTAAATCTTTCCTGAAAGAAAAGAATATCTTGTGCACTTTGCGTATGCATGCATGTCTTGGGCCTTGAGGATCGTCCTAATTAATTACTCTCATCCCCTGTCGCTCACGTATGCATGTGTACACGGCACACGGGGCCTAGAGAATCACCTGAATTTTGTACGATAAATGTTCAAAGGGGTTACAACATAGAACTATGTTGGACCTATACACCGTCCACACTATGAAAAAATTACTTTGTTTTTCACGTGAATGTGCCAGTAAAATCTTTTTAAAATATTACTACAAATATTTTGGTATTGATCTCACATGTTGAAACATGGCAACAAAGTTTGATTGCGTGTATTCTCAGACATCATATAGTAGATACAAATGGTATTTTTTAAAAAGAGCTTCCTCTTCTATTTCTTTTAACTGAAACCACTGCCTTTTTTGTGTGTGACTAACCTGAAACCAATGCCCCCTCCCCCCCGCAAAAAAAGTACATTGCCACACAAAAAACTGTTTGCGTACAGAACCAGAAAAATAGAACCACTAAATTAGCTAAAAATTACAAGAGTCATACATCATACCTTTAAAAAAAGAGTCACACATCATTGAGTGTATGAAGTTATTTTGACTACAGATCATCATCGTATCATGATATATTGTTAAAGAGAGCTTATAGTATTTATAATCATACAATTTCATTAAACATGCTGCCATTGTTACACAAACAGGAGGTAAAATGGGGCCACATAAGCATGGTGGAAGCCGAACGACGTCTCTTGGCGCACGCACTGTTGGACCACTCCAACGCCCGCTTCATCCTCCTATCAGAGTCACACGTCCCACTCTTCGACTTCCCCACCGTCTACTCCTACCTCATCAACTCCACCAAGGTGTACATGGAGTCCTATGATGAGCTGGGCGGGACGGGCCGGGGCCGATACAAGCGTGGCATGGCACCCACTATCATCCCTTGGCAGTGGCGCAAGGGCTCACAGTGGTTCGAGATGGACCGTGCCCTTGCCGTCGACGTCGTTGCTGACGACGTCTACTTCCCGGTCTTCAAAAAGTTTTGCAAGCGCAATTGCTACGCCGACGAGCACTACCTTCCGACGTTCCTCCACATCCGGCACCCTGAGGCGGCCGCCGGACGAACCGTGACGTGGGTTGACTGGTCCCATGGCGGCCCCCACCCGTCGAGGTTCACGAGGATGGAGGTCACGATGGATTTCCTGCAGTGGCTTAGGGGCGGGACGACATGTGAGTACAATGGGAGGACCACCACCGTCTGCTTCTTGTTCGCGAGGAAGTTCCTGCCCAACTCGCTCACCCGCTTCTTGAGATTCGCACCGAAGGTGATGGGCTTTGGCTGAAGGATCGATGCATATACGGGATTAGACAAAGAACAATTCAACTTTTAAATTCTTAGTAGGATACATTATCACACAATTCTTTGACTAATGTTCACGTTTCTGTAAAGCAGCTCTCTATACTATGTATACTTAAGGATATACATTCATTTTCTCTAATCCGTCCTTTTAGAATTCATTTTGTAATAGCCAATGTACATAACCGTCTCCATGAATTTGGGCCCTCGGGCAAAATGTAAAGTGGGCTCTGAAATTTGAAAAAATTCATATGACTATAAATCATACCCTCTTAATAACATAACTTCAAAATGTGTTACTTCATACAATATTTAGCAATATATCAAATATTCATGCTAAATTAGTAAAGGTCAGTACTAAACCAATAAATTGACCTCCTGTTTTACCGGAAAACACAATCCGTCTAGTATTTCTGGAAATGAAATCTTCAATTATAAGTTTATAACTCTGTAATTAATCTTCTCCCACACATCATTTTCACGTGCTATTGTCACCAATCCATTGAGTATTTCTTATAGGTGATTTGTCCCACATACAAACGCGAGACTCAATTGAACAACATATAAATCGTAGTTTTGAAAACATCAAAGGTGTGTCTGCGCTAATAACATGACAGTATTTTTCTCTCGAAATCTTGAGCTTACGCACCTCTGTCCAGTTCGAGGTCTTGGCATGTTTCTTGTGGAGCTATGTTCAGTGTATATTTGCGATTTCAGCAAGAACTAGCAAGAGATCCACTTAAAGGAAAATCTGTTTTGCTTGATGGCCCACTTCCAAAGAAAAGTCAGGCTGGTCATTGACGACTTCGTCAGGTCTCATGACCTGACAAAGTAGTGAATCTTTGTACTTCTGGTGTGATTAATACTCCCTTCGTCCCAAAATAAGTCACTCAACTTTGTACTAACTTTAATACAAAGTTAGTAGAAAGTTGAGTCACTTATTTTCGGACGGAGGGAGTACATTCCAGTCAAAAAAAACAAGACAGTGTTTTTCATTATCTAACAAGAATTACATAATGCAATTTCGTAACAAAACCGACACAAAACCGAAATTGGCAGAGGGTGGACGACAACTAAAACTAACATGAAACAAAAGTTATGGTTCCTTTTGCTGCTCTATCTACAGATTGCTAGGAAGCACCCAGAATGCTCTATCTGACACCGCCGGAGCTTCATCAAGTTTCTGCAACTCTGTGCTTCCATCCTTCACGTTAAAGACCTGCAATGTTTTCCGGTGACGGTCCGGGAAGTAGACGCAATCCTGTCGCAAACCACACCTGCCGTCGCCGGAGAACGAGGCACCAAATTCATAGATGGACAGGAGGAACGTGCAGCCGCCGAGGTCGTCCACTGCGCACCATTGTCGCTTCGAGAAATCCATCCTGTGCACGGTGGCGCCATGGTACGGCTCCGAGGCATTGACGCCCAACAGGCGTACCATATAGAGCTGGTCGCGAGATTCCACCAAGAAAACTTTCGCGTGACACTCACCAATGGTATCCTCGACGGCGATCGAGCCGAATACCGGAGCAGCAAGGCCGCCGCAGAAGTCGATCACGTCGAGACTGGTCGTGTTGCTGTTGAAGTAGAACTTGCCCCGGCACGCCGTGATCGGGCATATCACCACCTTCTCCTCCGGCGGATCCCAGTCCGGAAGAGCCATGGTTCCTATGTCATACTCATACTTCTCCCACTGGCTATCCCCGACGTGACAGAACCATATGAGGGGGGCGTCGGGCTGGGCCAGGAGCACGACGCAGCCGGGAGCCGTGGGCTTGTCGGAGAGCAGGCAGTTGCACTGGATTAGCAGGTCGTCGTCGACGTCGAGTCCCAGGGGCGGGAGCTCGATCTTGAGGCGGGTCTGGGAGCTCCAGAGGAAAGTGGACAGGGAGATGGGGTCCCGGGCCAGCATGAAGCCACGGGCAGTCGGGCAGATGATCATGTTCTCCAGCGCGCCGATGTCGCCGCCGGCGACCATGGGCTTCTTGTCCGACAAGCTGAAGAGCAATCCACGCTGTGGAAGGCGAGGCACGGCAGCGGCATCGGACTGATCGTCGACATCGGCGCGATTCAAAGATGTGTATCGCCCGGTGGGTTAAATAGATCGAGTTTGGAAAATCCCGTACGTGAGAGAGAGGAGGCTGGATACGAATCATGATCGAGATGGAAATAGGAATTCAAGTCGGTCACGCCAATCTCCCTAGCCTCCCAAGCGTGATGATGTGTTTCAGCCGGTACACAATGCATGGCCGGGTCAATTTTGGCCCATGGGCCTAAGCAGGAGCAAGCACACCGTGGACTAAACCACAATAAACGGGCCAATGGCCCACTTCAGCGCTCTCTCTCTCTCTCTCTCTCTCTCGGGAAACTCTTGCTTTCAACCGGCTGATCTCTCTCTCTCCCACAAATCGTTTCCTACGTTTGACACGTGCCACCTAACGACCGAGACGGCACCCCGTTTGCCTTGCTATTGCGGTGGTGGAGGCGGCGAGGCAAGGACACGGTGATGCCAGTTGACGGTCGCTGGCGCGGAGACGCCAGCCGTGGATGCGGAGACTCAGGGCAGGACGCCGGCCATGGGTACAGGAACTCGGAGAGGATGGTGCGGAAGCAGGGGATAGCCGAGGAAGGTGATGTGCAAGGGGAGGATAAGGGATATTTTCGTCAAGAGTGGGGCAAAGAAGCAAACACGCACTACGATTTGGAATTTTGCCAAAAAATTATGCGCATTACATTTCGGAATGGAGGGAATATTACAGTTTCAACCAAAGAACTAACAATAATCTATTACAATTACCATTTCATGGTGTGATGCGATCATGTTAGGCATTGTTGCTTCTTAACATTATTGCACTGTGGTTCCAGGTGTTTGAGATCAATGGATCCCTTTATGTTATTCAAGTAAAAGGGGTCATCTGGAGATTGGTCCCTATACAGATGAGGTTGTTGTGCATCTTCCCTTGTTGAGTCTTTCAAATTAAAATTTTAACATCCCTTTCTTTTCACTCAGAATAGTGAATATATAATATATAATGTATGACATTCTTGCTGCAGGCGTGTCCTGTGTTAAATGATCTTACACTATTTGGGAATATGCAAGAGCGAGCAAGTTTACATGACACCAAACTATTCTAAGAAAAGTCACAAAAAATGGAGAAAAAGAGCAAGCTTAGCAAGAAGAGGCGGTGAGAGGAGACACGTGAGAATGAGAGGAGGAACAAGAGGTTCAAAGCATATAACCATGTTAGAGCTGATGGTAGCAGAGGACGACATAGAGGGGGATTTGTCTCCGTACTATAATTCAATCAAACCATGGTACAAGCATGAGATTTTTTTTCCAGCATGGAAAGCATTAGATATGAGCTCACTTCAATTACTTTTATAATTTGTTCATGCACAAACACTTCCCTTACGAATAGTTTTTTCGTTCGATAACAATGCACATGTAGCTTCAGTGCCTACATATTTTTTCGGTATTCCATGGCAACGTACGGGCATTATAGTAATGGATATAGAATGCAAATCTTCATTTCCTGTTATGTTAGGAAGACCATTCTTAATAACGATTGGTGCTATAATTGACATGAAATAAGGAAATATTGAGTTACAATTCCCAATGAGGAAAGGGGTAGGATTTTCCAATGAGAGAATCAAATTACCTTATGAAACTATTATGAAAGCCACTTACTCCTTGATTGTTTTAGACGAGAAAACTTAAAACTATCCTAAAACCATTCTGCCTAGCTAAAAGGCATTAAATAAAAGCGCTTATGGGAAGCAACACATATTTAGTGAATGGTTATAAAGTCGTAATCATTTAGAAGTCTTTTTTAGTACAAATTTAGCTATGCATATTTTGTGCAACACAGATACCATATTATTTGACTAACTGAGTCCTACACCTTCTTTTTTGAGTTGGAAGGAGTATTATTTTTGCCAAGAAGGCGACACCCATTTTTTCAGCCATGTAGAGATTCCAACATCCAACATAGTAGAAATAGTAGAACACAACAAACATACCTCTAAAAGAAGAGCTGTAACTCATGACATTCTGCAGTGTTTAGTGTTGGCAAATCATGGCTACAACCGTACTACTTAGAAACCCGGAATCGGAGCTTCAACATCCTTTCTATGTGTAGTTAACCTAAAATATATCGGTACCTAATATGCTTTATCGGACACCGGAGCTCCACCATGTCTTCCATGCTTTACATTGAAGACATGCAAGATTTTTTGGGGGGCAGGCGGGGGGGGGGGGGGGGGGGGGGGGGGTTGGGAAATAGAAGTAATTATGTCGCAAACCACACCTGTCGCCGAAAAATCGAGGGGCCAAATCCATACAATAATAAGGGGGGCGTGTAGCTGCCAAGGTCGTCCACTGCACCATGTCACTTTGAGAAATTCATCATGCGAATGGTGGCACCGTGGTACGTTTCCCTCATATATACATCACCTCCATGTCACCACCCTCGTTGACCCCTTCTTTGTTCCCACATACTCTTTCTGAGATAAAAAAACTATCATTTTATCTGTTTCTCAAAGGCAGACAAGGTTATTCGTCCTACATTTTCATCCACATCATGAGTGTTCAAGTGCTCCGAAAGGAGATGCCAAGTCGTAGTGTGTGACGTCTCATGGTTGTGCGACACCTTGGCAACAAGGTACTCTCTAGCACATCCGGATACTACCTATCTGATAGATTCACTTGGACATTATCAAGGGAAGCACATCATGCTCTCCAATTTGTATATTTTTGGGTAACTACCAATATATGATGACAATACATGAAAATGATAGGATATGACAAACCTACATTAATAAAACGCCAACGGAGGTATGTGCATACCAGGGGGCATATCCCCCCCCCCCCCACGGGGCCTTTGTGCATGGTGTGGTAGAAGAGGAGCATAGATCAATTGCTTCATGTAGTTATATGTTCACTGACCTTTGTGTTGTCATGGTTGAACATGAACTCAAAACTATATGGATTGCGTCCGTCACGGTGCTCTTGCTCTGTGTGGGTGCCAGGCAACCTCACAGAGCTAAACATTGATGGAGCACTCATGCTTGAGCCGAGTGCAATAGAATAAAACCGGACAGTAAAATAAACCGCAACATGGCACCCAGTCAACACCAAAATTGGGGAAATACTAAATGGGTAAAATATGGCATACGTTTCCTTAGATGGGGTATAAATTGAGAATGTTCGCTGAATGGGGTAATATCTGTCACAAACGTGGAAATTGAGGGTAAAAATTGGAATGAACTCCAAAAAAGTACATTTATTTTATAATGTTTTTTTTGCATGAATTGACAAATGTACTTGTATATAAAATAAATGTCTACTTAACTCCTGAAAATCATTTCAAACAAAAAAACATTATGTCAGGAGGAAATCATTTTTATATGTTTCACCTCGTTTTGGAATTATTTTTTTATGGAGAAGTATATTATTTATCCATAGAATATGTTCACATTAATCATTAAAAACGTTTTGTACCAAAAAAAACTTCTGCACTGACAAAGATGCTGAATAACTTATTTTATTTCTCATCATTCAAGAGAAATTGGTATAAAAAGAGTTGCATGGACAGGTAAAGAAAAAGAACATCTCTTAATTACATGGATATATCCTTTTCAAAAAATTACATGGATATATTCTTGTAAGATGACAGCAACATAAAACCCGCAAAAGCTAGAAAAGGACAGCAACAAATTATATATTAGAACTAAAAAAGAAATATAAGACGAAAATGGTAGTAAAAAGGAACGGAGAATGTGCACCATTACTTACGCTTTGGGCAAACGTGGCCAGATTAATTAGCGACGCTGGTACTTGCAAGGTACTGTATGTGTGGCAGTATACCCGCTGGCGTGCACATTCGGCACAGGTTCATCATGCACCAGTTCGTTTTCAAAATCGGACATGTCTCCTGCCAGCTCGTTCCACCAGTTCATTCGGTACTGTATGTGTGGCTGATTCGTGGCACCACCCGCCTCGGCTGCGACAACCGCTGGCCTGCCACGCGCGGCGGCGCATTTTCAGGTGTTGGGCCAGCGGAGATCGTTATGGTAGGAAGATGGAATCAATGGATACATTACTCAGACTAGTTTGTGATGGACTGCTTCCATTCATTCAGATGAAGTGGAGATAGTGAAGGATGCCGCCGAGACCGCGGCGGAGGTCGGGGAGGAGGTGGCCGCGGCGGCCGAGAAGGTGTCGTCCAGATGACCGGGCATCTGCCGGAGGATGGCAGGCTGAGACATACCTCCAAGGAAGTCGCGGAGGAGGCTCATCTTGCACGAGACATCACAAGGGAAGGTGGTCGCCTCCAAGGTAGTCCGATTACTTTTGGAGTTCTCTTGCAATCTTAAGCAACTGCACTTTTTTGGTCGATTGGAAGTGAAGTGATAGTTCTGCGTGACTTCAAGCAACAATCCAATGCTGCATTTGTGTTTCTTGCTGCCAGGGTGCTGAACTTAATTCGAATTTTGTGAACTGTTTTTGAAATTTATGAACTTTTTCCAAAAATCAATGATCAAAGGTTAATGTTGTTGGTTTTGATCTGACGGCTTAAACATGCTAGTTAGATCTATTAATTTAACAGAAAAAACAAGAATGATAACATTAATGAAAAGGCCCCACGCACCAACGTACGTGAGGTTTTTATCCCAACTAAGGCGCCCTGATCGGGGGCACCCAAACCAACTTATGGTTTAGGTCCCCTGTCGCCAGCGCTAGATAAAAGGGGGTACGGGAGAGGGTTGGCAGCATGCGCGATCACAATTCTCGTATGGTTTCACTCCCCTCCCGATATTCTCTCACCCCATCCGATCAGGGGGAGCGCTGCAGCGACGGGAAGACCTACTCCAGCCGCCGCTGCTGTGCCAGGCTAGTCCCTGGTGATCTATCTGCATCGACTACTTCATCAAGCCTGCATCAAGCAGGCGACCGATCTGCATCGACCACTTCATCAAGCCTGCATCAAGCCTGCATCAAGCAGGCAACGATGTCGACATCATCCATCTGTAATTGTCTCCTAAACCTTCTCTGTTCATGTTAATTAGATGTTCTAGATGCAATCAGTTCCTGCTTATTGCATCCGAGAGATGCAATTTATCCAACAAATGTCCGGTGTCCTGTGGGCCGCAGGCCATCTAACACGCCCATGAGCAGGCGTTACAAGGGCCGTATAGGAGCTCTCGGGGATTTGGTCTCATGCTATCTTCCAGATCGGCCTAAGAGGCAGCAGGCATTCCCAAACACAAGCTAGAAAGCGAAGTCCACGTGAGATTTAGCCCGGATTTAGGCAGAAAGTGGGGCGACTTATCGCCTCCAGATCCCTGGTTTTCGCCTTCGTTCCTAGAATCAGGGGAGATTGAGGCTGGTTTTATTTGTTTTTCAGGCTCGGCTAATATGATTTATCTGGTATTTAGAAAATGTGTTGTGGTAATATGAAGAGACAATTTGTTATCAAATATGAATTGTATTTATCATGGAAAGAGTATCATGTTCTGAATGGAAACGTAGAACAATTTGTGAGATTTTGTATTCTTATGGAAATAACAGTGTCTTTCAAACAGAAGGACAACAATAATTTGCCAAATTTAGGAATAGTTAAATATTTCACGTGAATGGTCTCCATCATACGGAAATGTAAATGTAGGAATAGTACTCTAAACTAGGTGTATGAAGTTGTGAATCAATCGTTAAATATTCATCTTCACATCAATTGCATTGCATAAGAAAAATGAGTGGACAGCTTTTATAAAAACCCTAACCATATGGACGAGAGGACGGGTATTGTACAAAGATACCATGCGATATACGAAGTTCTGTGGTAGGGTAAGATTGAAGGCGTCTCTGGACGAGGCCGCACAGGCGTTTTGAGTCCTTGCACATTGGGCATTACGAATGAGAACCCTAACATCATAAAAAGAAAAAAAATGCATGCCCCACTATTCCGTGGATCGATCACGAATATGAATACCGCACTGAGCACAAAAGAAGCAGACCACCCTGATTTGATGGAGATTAAGTCAGATACATGCAAATTTACCTGGATCTCATGCCCTGCATTCACCGCATTGGGGGTTTCTTGCCTACAGAGAGTGCAGACGGCAACAACAGACGAACGGCGACAGTAGCTATCATTGATGCCTACTTCCTCGACGGCCTCCTGAAATGGTGAAGGACCATAATCAAGGAGATGAAGGAGTAGAAGAGGCAGAGGAGCATCTATGATTAATAGCAGGACCTAAAAACGCCCACCTTCTCCACCATGGCCGCTTGACGTCCTAACTACGACAACGTTGCCGCGTCGTCCCTCGTGCTCCCCGCTATGATGTCGCCTGCTCATGGTCGCACGCCATGCTCATTTCCTTGACCCATCCCCCGCATGCGCTACTTCACTACTGCAGGGTACGCTGATGGCCTCACGAGAATGCTAGGTTCATCGGCAAGGCGCACACACGGTGATTGTGTTAATGCGTCGGATGAGGCTCACATTTAGTTTGTGCTTCTTTCTTGGACCTGAGACCATACTAAAAATTGTTTGGCCAAATGCCAACAATTATGTCTGATAAATATTGCATATTATGCTGGTCACAATGAGAAGTATCATATACTAGTATCATGCGTACGATACTAGTGTACGATACTATTTTCATAGTGCATAATATTATAGATTTGTATCATAGCGACCTCATTTATTGTCATGCATGACACATGCTAGTATATTATTTAATATGAGACGGAATCATATCATAATACTCAATCCTCACTTTTCTCATTTTATTGTGTGCCACCTTAACAAAAATGTCTAGTTTTTTTTTTTTTGACGAAAAAAAACAAAAATGTCTAGTTAGCATGTATGATACTACCATTGTGACCAACCTTATGATTTTGTTCAAATGTCTGAACACAAATAATTCCATGCAATTTTATGCATATCATTCCCAAATCATAATTACTCTTGCATGTTTAATTTATTTCGGCAATTACAAAGCCGAAACAACATATGTACTCCACTGCCGGGAATTATTTCTAAGCATGGTATTCTTGCAAATTTCAGATAGTTTACATAGTACGTAAATCATCAAGTGGCTGGAGGGAATGGTGTGTGCTCGCAAGGTGCGTGATCCTTTGATCAAATTCTGATTATATGTATGCTGCAAGGAAAATAACCTCTCAAAGGTAGTCTCTTTCTAAGAAAAAGTTCCTAAAAATCTGTGGCAAAAACCCCATTTCCTAGTTCGCTATTTTTTCAACATACTTTAAGGGAAGTAGAAGATTCCCCTGACCGCCACCATGAACATTTCCTAATACATACGAGACTAATCCCTGCGCCCCCCCTAGGCCCTAGCAAAAACTTTGCTTTTCAGGAAATGAATCACCTCATGAAAAATCAAAATACCCCATGTCGTATTTTTCACAAAGGCAGTCCGTTCTATCAATCATTATTTTCTGCCACTTCAGCAGATCTAGTATTAACATTGTTTTTCAAGCTACTATTCACCGGACAAATAGGCCTAAACTAAATTTCTGAATGATAATACAATGCTTATCCAATGTATATACAATATATAGATATAGGAGGTAAATACACTAGGAGTCATAGAACTTGCAGGCGAGGATCAATTTAGTACATAATAAACTTATAAAATACGTGTTTCTGGTCATATAACTTGTCCTTCCGTTCATATACGGTGCTTTCTGTCGTATCCGGCCGCATCTCACGCTCACGTAGCATGCCAAAGTTATGGAGGCCCACTGTCAGTGGCTGAGGTTGTGAGTTATCCGTGAGCACTGTTTTTTTCAGAACCCTTGCAGTTTATTTATTTACGCAGAAAATTCTCAATTAAAAATGATGGTTACTTCTTGGAGATTGACTCCTGCCGGTAAGTGCACACCCTCAGTAGTATCTCTATGGAATGGGATACGAACCACGACCTGCTGCGATTAGCAGCGTTTGCATAACCCATCGACCAATTGATGTTTGATTATTAGTAGGCACAGTTAGCTCTATATAATATGTACAGTACAAATAAAGTCCATATTAAAACGGAAAAGGTGTGCAAAAAAGGATAGCCCCGGTTCAAACCTATGACCTCCTCACAAGCTCGCCACATGCGCAATTAAAGAGATATACACAATTTATCTTCTATATTATCTTTCTTTTTTTCTATGTAATAAAATAATTTATATTCAAGATAAAGTTTTCAGAAAAATCAACTAAATTTTTATTTCAATTAAAATAATTTTAAATTTGGAAATCTAGATCAAAGGAAATATAGTGCAGAATCAATGTACATATTTTTTTTTCGACAAATCAACTAATTTTTTTAAATTTGAATAATTTGAACTTAGAAAAATCTAACAAAGAATGAATGCACATAACTTTTTTCGGACAAATCAACAAAAAATTCTTTGAATTTGAATCATTTTAAATTTTAAAATCTAGATAAAAGGAAATATAGTGCATAATGAATGTACGTAAGTTGGATAAATCAATTAAATTTTCGTTTGAGTTCTAATAATCTTAACTTAAAAAATCACGAACCAGTAAATTTTTCGTTTGAATTCAAATAATTTTAAACTTGAGAATCTACATAAAATAAAATATAGGACACAGTGACTGTATGTAATTTTTTTGGTTAAATCTACAGAAATTGTGTTTGAAATCAAAATATTTTTTAAGTCCAGATAAAGAAAAATATAGGTTAGAATGCATGTACGAGTTTTTTTTGGATAAATCAACTAATTCTTTTGTATTCAAATAATTATAAATTTTAAAATCTAGATAAAAGAAGATAATGTGCAGAATAAATTTACGTATTTTTTGGAAAGTCAACTAATTCTTTTGAATTCAAATAATCTTAAATTTGAAAATCCAGATAAATGAAAATATAGTTCAGCTCATTTGTTCAACATAATTTAAATTTGATTAATTATAAATTTGAAAAAACAATATCACTCAATCAGAATGATCCCACTCTCCCCATGATAATATGCATATGTCATGGCGAACATTGTATTATTGAACATTTTGTTTGGTAGTTTTACATCAATTGTTTCTTGGTCGAGTGGCTAGTGCAATTATTTTATTGTGTGGCGGATGTCGGTTCGAATCCCCCAGGCACTTTTTTTTGTTCCTGTTTGTCGTAAGACACTAGCGTGTTTGGCTGGGGGTAATTAGAGTCAGGGAATGGGAATTAAAGGGGTACGAGATTTTAAATCTACAACCTGTTTGGTAAACAATCGGGCAGGGGAATGGGAGTTTGCACAAGGGTGTTTATTAAGGGATTAGGCATGAGAAGTAGATTTTTACTCCCATTCCCTTGTTTGGCATATAATGGGAATTTTCATGGGATAAAACTCTGCTCACGAATTAACAGAATACCCCCGGAAAGAAATCGGTGGGAATTGGCTTCCTCAACTCCCAGTCCCCTTAGGTTGTGCGTGCGTGCGTTCATAGGGGTGAGTGTGTGCGCGTGTATATGAGCGCTTGTGTCTGTACTGATGCTAAAAAAAAACTCCCAGTCCCCTTCCCACTTAAACTCCCATTCCCTCTAATCAAACAGTGGACTTTTAATCTCCTTACCCCTCAACTCCCATTCCCCATCTCTAATTCCCCCGAACCAAACACGCTGCTATTGTTTGGTTCTAGGGATTGGGAATTTATAGAGGTTTAGGCATGGGACTTCAGACTCCAACTTCCACCGTTTAATTAACAAGGGAGGGGGTGGGAGTTCAGAAGGAATTGTTTTAGTGAGTCAATCTTAACCCTTCACTATAACTTATGTTCACTTCCCTGGTCTAGTCCCTCGTCAGTTCCCATGAACCAAACAAGGGAATACAAATTCTCCTTAAATTCTCACACATAATTTATATCATGCGCCAAACAGGAGAATGGGAATAAAACGACTCATCCCATGTCTAATCTCAATACAACTCCCTACATTAAACTTCCATTCCCCTTCCCAAATATTGCCAAACGCGCTGTATGTGCTAATAGGTGCGCAATAAAATAAAAATTGAGAGTGCTTTCTGCAAAAGAAAGATAATGGGTGGCTCACCCAACGCCTCACAACTCATAGGCACTAACATGTGGGTCGTATTCATGCTGACACGCCACGTGAGCACGAGATACGCCTGGATAGAGAAGAAGTGACCGTATATGCACGCATAGGCAAGTTAAGTGACCGCGATGACGTATTTTGCAACTTTTAGCACTAAACTGAACATCAGATGCAAGTTCTATGACTGCCACTGAAATTACCTCTAGATATAGACATTGTCTGATGTAGAGGCGTCCACACAATAGTAGAAGATGGCAAAACTGCACATAAGCGGCATAGACAATGGAAAAATCTACACATAGTAAAGTTAATCAACATAACCTAAAGCAGGATGTAGCAACATACGCATTGCATCATAAGCTTTGAGCCTCTTTTTTTATGCTTCAACAAAGGGGTTCTGTTGGCCTGAAACATATATTAAAACCAAACAGACCCGTCATTTATAGGGAAGGTTTTGGAGATATAAATCAGGGAGGATAGGGGAGGATGAAGCATAGGTTAGATTCTCTCAGCTAGGTGAAACAACATGACTCTCCAGTCGTTGAGCATGGCCTTTTTTGATTCATTCACGCATCTATTAGACCGAAACATTAGATCATCAGTAGTGGCACGCACTGTTGGAAATATGCCCTAGAGGCAATAATAAAAGTATTATTATTATATTTCCTTGTTCGTGATAATTGTCTTTTATTCATGCTATAACTGTATTATCCGGAAATCGTAATACACGTGTGAATACATAGACCACAATATATCCCTAGTGAGCCTCTAGTTGACTAGCTCGTTGTGATCAACAGATAGTCATGGTTTCCTGGCTATGGACATTGGATGTCGTTGATAACGGGATCACATCATTAGGAGAATGATGTGATGGACAAGACCCAATCCTAAGACTAGCACAAAAGATCGTGTAGTTCATTTGCTAGAGCTTTGCCAATGTCAAGTATCTCTTCCTTCGACCATGAGAGCGTGTAACTCCTGGATACCGTACGAGTGCTTTGGGTGTATCAAACGTCACAACGTAACTGGGTGACTATAAAGGTGCACTACAGGTATCTCCGAAAGTATCTATTGTTTTATGCGGATCGAGACTGGGATTTGTCACTCCGTGTAAACGGAGAGGTATCTCTGGGCCCACTCGGTAGGACATCATCATATGCGCAATGTGACCAAGGAGTTGATCACGGGATGATGTGTTACGGAACGAGTAAAGTGACTTACCGGTAACGAGATTGAACAAGGTATTGGATACCGACGATCGAATCTCGGGCAAGTAACATACCGATAGACAAAGGGAATTGAATACGGGATTGATTAAGTCCTTGACATCGTGGTTCATCCGATGAGATCATCGTGGAACATGTGGGAGCCATCATGGGTATCCAGATCCCGCTGTTGGTTATTGACCGGAGAACGTCTCGGTCATGTCTACATGTCTCCCGAACCCGTAGGGTCTACACACTTAAGGTTCGATGACGCTAGGGTTATAAAGGAAGTTTGTATGTGGTTACCGAATGTTGTTCGGAGTCCCGGATGAGATCCCGGACGTCATGAGGAGTTCCGGAATGGTCCGGAGGTAAAGATTTATATATGGGAAGTCCTATTTTGGCCACCAGAAAATGTTCGGGATTTTTCGGTATTGTACCGGGAAGGTTCTAGAAGGTTCCGGAGTGGGGCCCACCTGCATGGGGGGACCCACATGGACGTGGGTAGTGGGGGCAAGGCCCCACACCCCTGGTCAAGGCGCACCAAGATCCCCCCTTAGAAGGAATAAGATCATATCCCGAAGGGATAAGATCAAGATCCCTAAAAAGGGGGGATAACAATCGGTGGGGAAGGAAATAATGAGATTTCTTTCCTCCCACCTTGGCCAACGCCCCAATGGACTTGGAGGGCAAGAAATCAGCCCCTCCACCCCTATATATAGTGGGGAGGCGCATGGGAGCTATACACGAAGTTCTGGCACAGCCCTACCTCTCTCCCTACTCCTCCTCTCCCATGGTGCTTGGCGAAGCCCTGCTGGATTGCCACGCTCCTCCACCACCACCACGCCGTTGTGCTGCTGTTGGATGGAGTCTTCCTCAACCTCTCCCTCTCTCCTTGCTGGATCAAGGTGTGGGAGACGTCACCGGGCTGTACGTGTGTTGAACGCGGAGGTGCCGTCCGTTCGGCACTAGGATCATCGGTGATTTGAATCACGACGAGTACGACTCCATCAACCCCGTTCACTTGAACGCTTCCGCTTAGCAATCTACAAGGGTATGTAGATGCACTCTCTTTCTACTCGTTGCTGGTCTCTCCATAGATAGATCTTGGTGACACGTAGGAAAATTTTGAATTTCTGCTACGTTCCCCAACAGTGGCATCATGAGCTAGGTCTATTGCGTAGATTCTTTGCACGAGTAGAACACAAAGTAGTTGTGGGCGTTGATGTTGTTCAATATGCTTACCGTTACTAGTCCAATCTTGTTTCGACGGTATTGTGGGATGAAGCGGCCCGGACCGACCTTACACGTACTCTTACGTGAGACAGGTTCCACCGATTGACATGCACTTGGTGCATAAGGTGGCTAGCGGGTGCCAGTCTCTCCCACTTTAGTCGGAACGGATTCGATGAAAAGGGTCCTTATGAAGGATAAATAGCAATTGGCATATCACGTTGTGGTCTTGCGTAGGTAAGAAACGTTCTTGCTAGAAACCCATAGCAGCCACGTAAAACATGCAACAACAATTAGAGGACGTCTAACTTGTTTTTGCAGGGTATGCTATGTGATGTGATATGGCCAAGAAGAATGTGATGTATGAGATTGATCATGTTCTTGTAATAGGATTCACGACTTGCATGTCGATGAGTATGACAACCGGCAGGAGCCATAGGAGTTGTCTTTATTTATTGTATGACCTGCGTGTCATTGAAGAACGCCATGTAAACTACTTTACTTTATTGCTAAACACGTTAGTCATAGAAGTAGAAGTAGTCGTTGGCGTGACAACTTCATGAAGACACGATGATGGAGATCATGGTGTCGTGCCGGTGACGATGATGATCATGGAGCCCCGAAGATGAAGATCAAAAGGAGCAAAATGATATTGGCCATATCATGTCACTATTTGATTGCATGTGATGTTTATCATGTTTATGCATCTTGTTTTCTTAGGACGACGGTAGTAAATAAGATGATCCCTTACAAAATTTCAAGAAGTGTTCTCCCCTAACTGTGCACCGTTGCTACAGTTCGTCGCTTCTAAGCACCACGTGATGATCGGGTGTGATGGATTCTTACGTTCACATACAATGGGTGTAAGACAGTTTTACACAGCGAAAACACTTAGGGTTAACTTGACGAGCCTAGCATGTGCAGACATGGCCTCGGAACACGGAGACCGAAAGGTCGAGCATGAGTCGTATGGTAGATACGATCAACATGAAGATGTTCACCGATGATGACTAGTCCGTCTCACGTGATGATCGGACACGGCCTAGTTGACTCGGATCATGTGATCACTTAGATGACCAGAGGGATGTCTATCTAAGTGGGAGTTCATAAGATGAACTTAATTATCCTGAACATAGTCAAAAGACCTTTTGCAAATTATGTCGTAAGCTCGCGCTTTAGTTCCATTGTTTAGATATGTTCCTAGAGAAAATATAGTTGAAAGTTGATAGTAGCGATTATGCGATCAGTAGAAAGCTTATGTCCTTAATGCACCGCTCAGTGTGCTGAACCGCAACGTCGTTTGTCGATGTTGCGAACATCGGACATACACGTTTTGGTAACTACGTGATAGTTCAATTAAATGGTTTAAGTAGAGGCACCAAAGACGTTTTCGAAACGTCGCGGAACATATGAGATGTTTCGAGGGCTGAAATTGGGATTTCAGGCTCGTGCCCACGTCAAGAGGTATAAGACCTCCGTCGATTTTCTTAGCCTGCAAACTAAGGGAGAAAAGCTCAATCGTTGAGCTTGTGCTCAGATTGTCTGAGCACAACAATCACTTGAATCGAGTGGGAGTTGATCCTCCAGATGAGATAGTGATGTTTCCCCAAAGTCATTGCCACCAAGCTGCTAGAGCTTCGTGATTAACTATAACATATCAGGGATAGATATGATGATCCTTGAAATATTCATGATGTTTGACACCGCGAAAGTAGAAATCAAGAAGGAGCATCAATTGTTGATGGTTGGTGAAACCACTAGTTTCAAGAAGGGCAAGGGAACAAAGGGATACTTCATGAAACGGCAATTCAGTTGCTGCTCTAGTGAAGAAACCCAAGGTTGAACCCAAACCCGAGACTAAGTGCTTCTGTAATAAGGGGAACAACCACTGGAGCAGCTTTACCCTAGATACTTGGTAGATGAGAAGGCTGGCAAGGTCGATAGAAGTATATTGGATATACATTATGTTAATGTGTACTTTACTAGTACTCCTAGTAGCACCAGGGTATTGGATACCGGTTCGGTTGCTAAGTGTTAGTAACTCGAAATAAAAGCTACGGAATAAACGGAGACTAGCTAAAGGTGAGCTGACGATATATGTTGGAAGTGTTTCCAAGGTTGATATGATCAAGCATCGCACGCTCCCTCTACCACCGAGATTGGTGTTTGCGTTGAGCATAGACATGATTGGATTATGTCTATCGCAATACGGTTATTCATTTAAGGAGAATAATGGTTACTCTATTTTTGAATAATACCTTCAATGGTCTTGCACCTAAAGGAATGGTTTATTGAATCTCGGTCGTAGTGATACACATTTTCATGCCAAAAGATATAAGATAGTAATGATAGTACCACTTACTTGTGGCACTGCCATGTAAGTCATAATGGTATAAAACGCATGAAGAAGCTCCATGTTGATGGATCTTTGGACTCACTCGTTTTTGAAAAGTTTGAGACATGCGAACCATGTCTATTGGTGTATATGCATGAAGAAACTCCATGCAAATGGATCGTTCGGACTCACTTGATTTTGAATCACTTGAGATATGCAAATCATACCACATGGGCAAGATGACTGAAAAGCCTCATTTTCAGTAAGATGGAACAAGATAGCAACTTGTTGGAAGTAACACATTTTGATGTGTGCAGTCGAATGAGTGCTGAGGCATGCAGTGAATATCATTATGTTCTTACTTCACAGATGATTCGAGTAAATGTTGAGTATATTTACTTGATGAAACACAAGTCTGAATTATTGAATGGTTCAAGTAATTTCAGAGTGAAGTAGCAGATCATTGTGACAAGAGGATAAAATGTCTATGATATGATCATAGAGATGAATATCTGAGTTACGAGTTTTGGCACACAATTAAGACATTGTGGAAATTGTTTCGCAATTAATACCGCCTGGAACACCATAATGTGATGGTGTGTCCGAACATCATAGTTGCACCCTATTGGATATGGTGCGTACCATGATGTCTCTTATCGAATTACCACTATCGTTCATGGGTTAGGCATTAGAGACAACCACATTCACTTTAAATAGGGCACCACGTAATTCCGATGAGATGACACCGTATGAATTATGGTTTAGAGAAACCTAAGTTGTCGTTTCTTAAAAGTTTGGGGCTGCGACGCTTATATGAAGAAGTTTCAGGTTGATAAGCTCGAACCCAAAGCGGATAAAATGCATCTTCATAGGAAACCCAAAACAGTTGGGTATACCTCCTAATTCAGATCCGAAAGCAATATGGATTGTTTCTAGAATCGGGTCCTTTCTCGAGGAAAAGTTTCTCTCGAAAGAATTGAGTGGGAGGATGGTGGAGACTTGATGAGGTTATTGAACCGTCTCTTCAACTAGTGTGTGACAGGGCACAGGGAGTTGTTCCTGTGGCACCTACACCAATTGAAGTGGAAGCTTATGATATTGATCATGAAACTTCGGATCAAGTCACTCCCAAACCTCGTAGGATGACAAGGATGCATACTACTTCAGAGTGGTACGTAATCCTGTCTTGAAGGTCATGTTGCTAGACAACAATGAACCTACGAGCTATGGAGAAGCGATGGTGGGCCCGGATTCCGATAAATGGCTTGAGGCCATAAAATCCGAGAGAGGATCCATGTATGAAAACAAAGTGTAGACTTTGGCAGAACGGCTCGATGGTCGTAAGGCTAATGAGTACAGATGGATTTCAAAAGGAAGACGGACAATGATGGTAAATGTCACCATTAAGAAAGCTCGACTTGTCGTTAAGATGTTTTCCGACAAGTTCAAGGAGTTGACTACGATGAGATTTTCTCACTCGTAGCGATGCTAAGAGTCTGTTGGAATTATATTAGCGATTACTGCATTATTTATGAAATCTTGCAGATAGGATGTCAAAACATTGTTTCCTCGACGATTTTAATGAGGAAAGGTTGTATGTGATACAACCGGAAGGTTTTGTCAATCCCGAAAGATGCTAATAAGTATGCAAAGCTCCAGCAATCCTTCTAAGGACTGGAGTGAGCATCTCGGAGTTGGAATGTATGCTTTGATGATGATCAAAAATTTTGGGTTTGTACAAAGTTTATGAGAAACTTGTATTTCCAAAGAAGTGAGTGGGAGCACTATAGAATTTCTGATGAGTATATGTTGTTGACATATTGTTGATCAGAAATGACGTAGAATTTCTGGAAAGCATATAGGGTTATTTTGAAAGTGTTTTTCAATGGAAAGCCTGGATTAAGCTACTTGAACATTGAGCATCAAGATCTATAAGGATAGATCAAAATGCTTAATAATACTTTCAAATGAGCACATACCTTGACATGATCTTGAAGGTGTTCAAGATGGACCAGTCAAAGAAGGAGTTCTTGCCTGAGTTGTAAGGTACGAAGTTAAGACTTAAAGCTCGACCACGGCAGAATAGAGAGAAAGGACGAAGGTCGTCCCCTATGCTTAAGACGTAGGCTCTTCAGTATGCTATGCTGTGTACCGCACCTGAAGTGTGCCTTGCCATGAGTCAGTCAAGGGGTACAAGAGTGATCCAAGAATGGCTCACAGGACAGCGGTCAAAGTTATCCTTAGTAACTAGTGGACTAAGGAATTTTCTCGATTATGGAGGTGGTAAAAGAGTTCGTCGTAAAGGTTACGACGATGCAAGCTTGACACCTATCCGGATAGCTCTGAGTAGAGAGACCGGATACATATAATGGAGCAATAATTTAGAATAGCTCCAAGTAGAACAGTTGTTTGGAATAGCTCCAAATAGAGCGTGGTAGCTGCATCTAGGAGATGACATAGAGATTTGTAAAGCACACACGGATCTGAAAGGTTCAGACCCGTTGACTAAAACCTCTCTCACAAGCAACATGATCAAACATAAAACTCATTGAGTGTTAATCACATAGTGATGTGAACTAGACTACTGACTCTAGTAAACTCTTGGGTATTAGTCACATGGCGATGTGACCTGTGAGTGTTAATCACATGGCGATGTGAACTAGATTATTGACTCTAGTGCAAGTGGGAGACTGTTGGAAATATGCCCTAGAGGCAATAATAAAAGTATTATTATTATATTTCCTTGTTCATGATAATTGTCTTTTATTCATGCTATAACTGTATTATCCGGAAATCGTAATACACGTGTGAATACATAGACCACAATATGTCCCTAGTGAGCCTCTAGTTGACTAGCTCGTTGTGATCAACAGATAGTCATGGTTTCCTGGCTATGGACATTGGATGTCGTTGATAACGGGATCACATCATTAGGAGAATGATGTGATGGACAAGACCCAATCCTAAGACTAGCACAAAAGATCGTGTAGTTCATTTGCTAGAGCTTTGCCAATGTCAAGTATCTCTTCCTTCGACCATGAGAGCGTGTAACTCCTGGATACCGTAGGAGTGCTTTGGGTGTATCAAACGTCACAACGTAACTGGGTGACTATAAAGGTGCACTACAGGTATCTCCGAAAGTATCTATTGTTTTATGCGGATCGAGACTGGGATTTGTCACTCCGTGTAAACGGAGAGGTATCTCTGGGCCCACTCGGTAGGACATCATCATATGCGCAATGTGACCAAGGAGTTGATCACGGGATGATGTGTTACGGAACGAGTAAAGTGACTTGCCGGTAACGAGATTGAACAAGGTATTGGATACCGACGATCGAATCTCGGGCAAGTAACATACCGATAGACAAAGGGAATTGAATACGGGATTGATTAAGTCCTTGACATCGTGGTTCATCCGATGAGATCATCGTGGAACATGTGGGAGCCATCATGGGTATCCAGATCCCGCTGTTGGTTATTGACCGGAGAACGTCTCGGTCATGTCTACATGTCTCCCGAACCCGTAGGGTCTACACACTTAAGGTTCGATGACGCTAGGGTTATAAAGGAAGTTTGTATGTGGTTACCGAATGTTGTTCGGAGTCCCGGATGAGATCCCGGACGTCACGAGGAGTTCCGGAATGGTCCGGAGGTAAAGATTTATATATGGGAAGTCCTATTTTGGCCACCGGAAAATGTTCGGGATTTTTCGGTATTGTACCGGGAAGGTTCTAGAAGGTTCCGGAGTGGGGCCCACCTGCATGGGGGGACCCACATGGACGTGGGTAGTGGGGGCAAGGCCCCACACCCCTGGTCAAGGCGCACCAAGATCCCCCCTTAGAAGGAATAAGATCATATCCCGAAGGGATAAGATCAAGATCCCTAAAAAGGGGGGATAACAATCGGTGGGGAAGGAAATAATGAGATTTCTTTCCTCCCACCTTGGCCAACGCCCCAATGGACTTGGAGGGCAAGAAACCAGCCCCTCCACCCCTATATATAGTGGGGAGGCGCATGGGAGCTATACACGAAGTTCTGGCACAGCCCTACCTCTCTCCCTACTCCTCCTCTCCCATGGTGCTTGGCGAAGCCCTGCTGGATTGCCACGCTCCTCCACCACCACCACGCCGTTGTGCTGCTGTTGGATGGAGTCTTCCTCAACCTCTCCCTCTCTCCTTGCTGGATCAAGGTGTGGGAGACGTCACCGGGCTGTACGTGTGTTGAACGCGGAGGCGCCGTCCGTTCGGCACTAGGATCATCGGTGATTTGAATCACGACGAGTACGACTCCATCAACCCCGTTCACTTGAACGCTTCCGCTTAGCAATCTACAAGGGTATGTAGATGCACTCTCTTTCTACTCGTTGCTGGTCTCTCCATAGATAGATCTTGGTGACACGTAGGAAAATTTTGAATTTCTGCTACGTTCCCCAACACGCACATGGATATTAAGTCCCTGAGTTTCATCACGAAAAACCTTCATGTTGCACCTTTTCTACATGCTCCAAAGAATCACCATAATGACGATAGATCTCATCTTGTTGAGGATATCTTGACCCCATAGATGAGAAAGGTTTACCAGAGGGTCCGTGGTCGCAGTTCAGATCATCGCAAAGAGGCTTGATGTTGGAGCAAAGGAATAGCATGTGATTGGTAGTCTCCGACAATGGACAGAAGGGGCAGCGACCATCTGCAGCAATCCCTATCTTAATCTTCTTTCGTTAGTGTAAAGGCGATCCTTCTCAGCCATCCAAGCGAAAATTTGCATTTGTTGGGGGCGCAGTTCCTCAAGATTGCCTTAGGTATAGGATCCATCTTCCACCCCCCCCCCCTCCCTCAATAGCCTTGTAAGCCGGTTTCGTGGAGAGAGTTTTCCCATTGAGTCTATTGTTTCTTCTATCCTACGAGTTCAAAGAACACGTAGCAAGCATATCACACAAAAGTTCAAAGCTCTTTCCGCTAGGTGGGATAGCTGAGGGGCGAGATCAAGGTGGAGCATAGGGTTGCTCGTACAACAAACTAATACAGTTAGCTATGCATAGACATTTACCCTAAAAAAAAGCTATGCATATACAAATGTTTTTTATCACTTCTGCTTTGGTACACCTTCCTAAATACATCAATGACTGAGATTATCCCATAGTCCTTTTCTAGAAGTATGTTACGACACACGACTGGGCGCGACAGTAAAAATCCTGAGAAAAGAAAAGTTTGGTACAAGGAATCGAACCTGTATCCTCGTCCTCCTTATTACACTGCTTAGCACTTCAGTACACAATTCCTGGTGGTAATAGAAGGCACGAGACGTATAAGAACACATGGATACACGTCTACCCGATCAAGTCTCGCGGTCTTTCGCTATTGCGCATCGTGCCAAAGCCTTTCACGCACACACAAACACACTGGACGGCCGGCAGGCACAACAATGATCAAATGGCTATCTATCTAACACCAAACTACGCGTATTTGCAATGCCCCTTGCGTCCGCACGCTAGGTACCTGCTCGAGTCTTTTGCTTAATACGGATCGTGTCAAAGAATACACGCACACAAGTTTAATTCTCAACATATATAAACGCACCCACACTATTGGATATCTATCCCAACTAAGCATGTTTGCGTAATCGCGTTGCCCCTTGCGTTACTCAACTGTGTGTGCAGTCACACAGGAACATTCTTCAATTTTCGAACAAATTTTGAGAAGGAACATTTTTTTTGAAAATATGAACAAACTTTGAAAAATGGGACCAATTTTTGAAATTTGTGAAGAACTTCTCTTCAAATTCGTCAATTTTTTTTGAATTCACATATGTCATTTTTTAAAGAAGACGTGAACTTTTTTTCAAATTCGTGAAGCGGGGCCCTTTTTTTATAACACTATAACTTGAGTAACTCGCCGTCAGAAGCACCAAGAACATACCATATGCCCTCATGTTAATCATGCTAGCTCTTGAAAACCTAAATACAAGAAAGCACCGTCCATTATATCATTGAGTTAGCATACTGCAACATCATTCAATACCAGAAATCTGACATGTTTAGTTGCATAGCAAGAGGACACTGAAACATGAAACTATAAGGAAAACATATATACACTTGCAAACTGTTGCCGTGCATCCCATTTGACAAAGCTCATTTGGGCAGAACAACTACTTAGTTTGCCAAAACTAGACCCACAGCAACACAGATCTACAACTACTTCAAATTAATCTACACATCATAGAAAATAAGAAGCAAAGATGTTCGATACTCTGAAGCAACAATTTTTTTATCCTTTATTTCTTGTGCGAGTAAAGTCAACCTAACTTGTAATATATATAAGGTCAACTACAAGCTACTTACAGCTAAACATGTTACCGAGAGACACTTGTAGCTACATGCTCATTATGTTAGATGTTTCTGCAGGCCCTATCTGACCCAAGTTAACATTGGTAACCCACCAAAATCATTTAGAGTACTCATTGATACCGGTAACAATCCGGCATGGGTGAAGTGTCAAGCTGGACCGAGTGTGAGTCATCAGCCCCAACAAAACTATGTTTATTCCCATGTACTTCTTCAAACATAAAAAAGGCCATCGTCCTATTTGTTTTTGTATATACACCAGGGGGCATATGCCCCCCCCCCCCACCCTGCCTATGTGCAAGGTGTGGGAGAAAAGGAGCATGGATCAATCACTTCATCTAGTGATTTGTTCACTTAGCCCTTTCAACCCGGCCGGGCGGTCTCTCTCTCTCTCTCCCTCCCTCCCTCTCTCTGGAAAAATGAAGTCTTTTTCTCAGAGATCCATTTAGATACGAGACTTAAGGTCATAACTATATATCGGTCGTTTCTCATTTGGGTTTCATTCAACCATTTCAAAATAATGTCATAAAAATACGGTAATAAAGACAATTATACCAATGTTTATGTGAAGTCCGGCCACCGAGTTATCTTGTCCACCTTATTGCTATGATCGTTGGTCCTCTTGTTTTTACCCACATAAAAATTCATTAGTGGCCTAAGCGGTGGGCTTTGATCTGGCCTTATCTATGTCAGCGAGTCTAAGCATCAACTATTGTGAAATATGGAATACACAAGATAGTGTGGAAATTGTATGATCTCAAGAATATTTGTGTTACTGTTGTATTGATCTGACCCTCCTAGGGATATATATAGAGTACATGGGGAGTAGAGGCTTGGAGTACAAGACAAGTTACACATGGTTTAAACATATTCTATCTCTACCTCCTTATTTCTAACTTAAACTCAATTATACTTCTAACATTTCCCCTCGGCCATAGAGGGAGTGAAGCGGACGATTGCGACTGAATTTAAAGTCTTGTGCTCTCGTCGTTTTCTTCACCTCGCCATTATCACTGTGTTTTTGATGGGTCGGCACCTAGAGCGGTGACTGTGTCCCCTTCTGGTGCCTTCTCTGTCTTTCCTTTATTCCCTCCCGCGGTCACAATGGGAGTGGCGTGGACGTTGTTGACCTGAGCTGTTACCGATGTGTTGCTGTAGACATAGTCGTGTAGTCGATGTAGAATTCATCCTAGTTGATGTAGCCGCAATCGCCGGAGGCGTAAAAAAATGTGCGATGTGTATGACGGAGCTGCAATCATGTAGCCGATGTTTTGCACCTAGAGAGGTACCGTGGGAGGCGATGTTTTGTAGGCGACGTTTTGCATCTTGAGAGATACTGTCGCCGGCGTTTTGCAGATGTGACAGGACGCGGTTATAGGTAAGTTCACCAGTTTTGCCAAGACTGAAGGAAACCCACCGAGCATACAACGGCTCTACCAGAACCACCGTGTGCGTGGTTGTAGGAACTTTCACAATAGTGATGCCGTTTTTTGAAGGAGTTGATCTTCCTCGGTGCGGGTGCAGGTCGGTGGCTCGGTGTAGATGAGGCAGGTCGTGCACGTCGTTGCTCATGTCCCGCACGCAAGTGCTGGAGTCGAGCAGGCGTGGTACGTATCGCTGAAGAGCTCGGATGTGGCTTGGGATAGTCAGGTGTGCAACAGTATGCATGCACATACAGGATGGCTCCAGGACTTGCATGTAAGTACATACCGTGTGCATGGCCCTTGCCTGCATGAAGACCCGGTTGCTTGGAGTCGAGGCGTGCGCTAGGGACGTGTGTGGTTGCAGTTTGCAACAGTAGTTGTATTGCACGTCCATCTCCAGCCAGCCTGGTTGATGAAATGCGGCCTCATATACAGCAGATGCAACCTGTTTGGGTGCCTGCATCGCATAGAGAGGCATTTACCCTCTGCTGTTTGGTTGCCGTTTTTGTGCTTAGGATGTGTGCAGATGCAAACTTCAGTTGTTTGGTTACAAACAACGTTTGTGTTCTGCTCATCCCATTCAAATGTGGTGGCCTTACCACCACATGATCAGCACAACAACAACAACAGAACAGTAAAATCAAACAAAGCAAGCAATGTAATGACAACAAATTTAACACAGCAAGTAAGGAAAAGACAGCAAACTACTTAACTACATAGCATAAGTCTAGATTAAAAGTAGGGGCATCCTCCTTCCCTGCTCCATGCCAGGGTGCTGCTCCTGGCCAAAATATGAACAACTTCCAGCACAAGTCTCGCCACAGACCATAAAAGTTCTCCACTAACACCTTACTTAAGTTAACTACATAACCTGCTGGATGTTACCAATGCAATTGTGCCTGGTGCAACGAAACCTGCACATCACCGAGGAGTCGTGGTTGTAGATCTGAACCTTCAGTCCGAGTCCGGAGATGCGCACAACGACGAGGTCGCCGGGGACGATCCGATGGCGGCGACAGAAGTAGTTCCAGCCCCGACCAAGCACCATGTGCCCCTCGAAGTTCTGCACCTGCACCCAGAACACGCACCGCTTGTTCGCCGACAGCCTGACCACGCGTGGGAGCCACTTGATGACCAGCCAGGTGTTCATGACCTCCACAAACTTGGGAGGCACGATGAGCATGGTGAGGTCCTCGTTGTCCTTGATCTGCTAGTAGAAGCGCATCGGCTCCTTGGCCCCCCTCCTCGTGGCCCTGCCTCGGAGATCGTCCCCTTGAACGAGGCACGCTCGTGAAGGCCATCCTGCCAGGCAGGTCCGCCTTCCCGAGCCACCTGTTCGTGGGGATGAAATCCTCGGCGCGCTCAGCTCCGGCCACCACCTGAGCTCCTCCTCCCGGCACATCCCAGTCGGTCTTCAATATCTTGTCAGGTAAGATGACAAGTATTAGTGCACAAACTCTTTGCAAAATGGCACTGATCAGGGACATTTGCCCAAGAGCAAATGACACTGATCAGTCCACAAACTCTTTGAGGAAATGGCACTTATCAATGGCACTTGCTGTTGGGCAAATGCCACTGATCAGTGGCACTCATCAGTTGACTTGCTGTTGGGCAAGTCCACTGATCAGTGCCATCTTCTTTGATGCAACTGTCACTCAACACTGCACTATCCTAAACACGGTAACATCTAAAAATAACAACACCAAGTGCCAATAGCACCCATGTGCAGCCATGCAGATTTGGCACCATCCTAAAATGCTCCTACTACATGCATATATAACATTCAACACAAACCCTAGCTAGAACATGTATGTTAGCAACATGAAACATGAACACGATCCTATCTAGAACATGAACATGCCATCAGTCAACATGATTCTAGCATTCATCACTCAACACGAAGAACATGAACATGCCATCAGTCAACATGATTCTAACATTCACCACTCAACATGAACATAATTCTAGCATGAACACACCTACTAGCATGAACACAAATCATAGGACACACAAGCAGTAGCACAAGAAAAATTATCCTAGCACACACTTTACAAAACAAGAAAGATCAGTTCGATTGGATTCGATTGGGATCGCACCCAACCGGATCTGCTATAATCCTATCTAATCCTATCGAATCCACTAACTACTACCACATGCCTAAGAAATAAACATCTAATCTACATCTAGGAGCAAGGATTGAGGGGTTTGACTCACCGGAGCACGTGGAGCCGCGGCGAACCGAGGCCGGGGAGAAAACCCCGTCAGGAAGGAGAGAGGGGGCGGAGCAGACGAGGAGCCGGCCCCGGCGACGGCATGCGGCCTCGGCCCCGTGCTCAACGCCAAGCCGGAGGTCGAGAAGGACGGCCCGCCGACCGGAGAAAACCCTTGGACGGGGGTCAAGAAAACCCCCGTGGCTAATGGGGTCCCAAGAAGGGGCGGCTCCGTCGACGGCGCCGGCGCCAAGCCCAGGACGACGAGGTCCGGAATCGGTGGCGGAGCAGGAGCGACCGGCACCGCATTGTCCGGCGCTCGTGGTGGCCGGCAGCAGATGGGGACGGCGTGCGCAGCGCCGTCGCCAGGTCGAGGCCCGAGTTCTGGAGCCCGGCCAGCCAGCGCTCTTGGATGCCGGTGATGCGCTGGTCGACGGGGGTCAGAGGGCGGCTCGGCGGTGGGCGTGGCGGAGCCATCGGAGATGAGGAGATGGAGGGGCGGTGAGGAAGAGAGTGGGAGTGGTGGGAACAGTGCGTCTGGGCGCTGACAGGAGAGTGGGGGGAGAGTAATAAGACGTCGCCTCCGTCTCCCGCACTGCCCAAGACGTGCAACTGCCTTGCACGCGTGGACGCGCGCGGCCAGGCTCGCGAGAAACTGCCGCCGGGCCAGGCTGCGGGCTGCTTTAAGGTCCATGCGGGCCTCAAACTGCATGCAGCCCAGGCAATCAAACAAGCCATGCACATCCCACGCATGCTTGGTTGGGCTGCATGCGGACAACCAAACACGCCCTAGAAAGCTGCGGCTGGGCGGTGCAGCCATCGGGCTTGCATCTCGGCTGCTGGAACAGGCGGTTGTTGGCGCACGTAGCTGCCGTTTGCCGCGCATAGAGTCCGCCGTAGGCGGGGTAGACGGAGATACGAGTTGATGTCGGCCGTCGGGAGATCCATGTACGTACGCCCTCTAGTGATCGGGACGTGTTGTGTGATCCGCTCCTGTAAGACAATAAGTTTTGGGGAACCAGCACAACCCACTAGGGGTGGCTTATCTCATTATATATAATGGTTGTGTTACAATATGTACCATATACGTACATAGGTACAGAAGCTATACATAGTCTAACACCCTCCCTCAATCTTAGCCACTTTCTAAAGAACTGAGAAGGGTAAGATTGCGCCTACAAGCCTCAAACTGTGGCAGCGGTAAAGGCTTAGTGAAGATGTCTGCAAGTTGATCCTTAGATGAGATAAACTTGATCTGGAGTTGCTTCTGTGATACACGTTCCCGTACAAAGTGATAGTCAACTTCAATATGTTTCATTCGGGCATGAAATACTGGATTTGCAGAAAGGTATGTAGCACCGATGTTATCACACCAAAGAATAGGAGGCTGTGGTTGAGACAAACCCAACTCCTGAAGCAAAGACTGCACCCAAATAATCTCTGCAGTAGCATTAGCCACAACCTTGTACTCAGCTTCAGTACTGCTACGTGACACAGTAGCCTGTTTCCGAGCACTCCAGGCGATCAAATTAGAGCCAAAGAATACTGCATAACCCCCCGTGGATCGCCTGTCATCTGGGCTACCAGCCCAATCTGCATCAGAGAAGGCCGAAAGGACCCGAGAGGAAGTCGGCCGAATATGCATACCAAATGTCAGGGTGAACTGAACATAACGAAGAATGCGTTTAACAGCAGCCCAATGAGTATCTCTGGGAGCCTGAAGATACTGACAAACCCTGTTAACAGCATAAGAGATATCTGGTCTCGTGATCGTCAAGTACTGAAGTCCACCAACAATGCTCCTGTACTCTGTGGCATCCGCAGGAGACAAAAGCTCACCATCAACAGCTGTTATCTTGTCGGTAGACGACATGGGTGTGGTGGTCGGTTTGCACTTCAGCATGCCAGCTCTCTGTAACAACTCCAAGGAGTACTTCTTCTGCGTAAGGACAAGACCAGTAGCACGAGAAGTGACCTCAACTCCAAGAAAGTAGTGAAGCTTCCCAAGATCTTTGACCGCAAAATCAGCACCAAGAGAGCAGACAAGAGCATCAGCAGCATACTGAGAAGAGCTGACAAGGATAATATCATGACATATACCAAAAGATACATAGTGACTTCTGGCTTCTGTAGAAGAAATAACGAAGTGTCAGCAGTAGACGGCACAAACCCATGAGCACGAAGGGCAGAGGCAAGGCGGGCATGCCAGGCACGAGGAGCTTGCTTCAAACCATATAGTGCTTTGGAAAGACGACAGATATAGTCAGGACGATCAGGATCAGAGAAACCAGGCGGCTGTTTCATATAAACCTCTTCCTCCAAAAATCCATGTAGAAAAGCATTCTGCACATCAAGTTGACGAAGTGACCAACCACGAGAAACAGCAATGGAGAGAAGAAGCCGAATAGTGGTAGGCTTGACGACAGGACTGAAGGTGTCCTCATAGTCAAGACCATGACGCTGCTGAAAACCGCGAGCAACAAGTCGCGCTTTGTAACGCTCAATAGATCCATCCGAATGCTTCTTCACTTTGAATACCCATTTTGAGTCAATAACATTTACCCGTGGTGGTGGAGGAACGAGAGTCCATGTCTTGTTACGAAGAAGAGCATGAAACTCCTGCTCCATAGCCTCTCGCCAATGTGGAATGCGCAGGGCAGCCTGATATGAGCGAGGCTCAGAAGATGGATCCGCAACAGCAGCAGCCAAACAAGCAGCCAACCAAGCAACCGTACCATCCTTACGTTCCTTAGGTTTGAAAATGCCACTGCGACTGCGTGTATGTGGTCGGGACACAGGAACCACCGAGGTCGACGGAGCAGCCTGCAACGGGCTGGAGGACGGCGACGTTGACGAGTCAGCCGGTGACGAGGAGCCAGTCACGGTAGCCTCGGACTCGGTTGGCGAAGAAGGCCGACCCACCGGCGAAACCGGCAGAGCAGACGAAGCAGCTGGCGACTCCGGCATCACAGACCGGGCCGATGGCGAGCTCGGCATAGTGGGCCGTGGCGCAGTCGGTGTCGCGGGCCGATCCGCTGATGAAGGCGACGTGAGGACCCGAGCCGCGGGCGAAGACGGCGTGACGGGCCGAGCTGCAGGCGAAGACGGCGTGACGGGCCGAGCCGCGGGCGACTCGGCGGCCGCTGGCGAAACGGACCGAGCAGTGGAGATGCTCGGCGCGACGGGCTCGTCGGGTGATCATGCATGGGCACGCGAATCGATGCCATGCAACATAGGGCAATCGACGTGCCCACCAGAAGACGACGATGATGATGGTGAATCCTCCAACAGCTCCAAACGAGCTCCACGTCCGGTTCCTGCACCATGGTTAGGTAACAGCAAAGGAGAGTATGCAACATCATCAAATTGGTCAGAAGCAACAGAGGATGAATGCAGGGATGGTGGTTCGACAGTGGACACAGGAAGGTTGGCAAAGGGAAAAACATGCTCATCAAACACGACGTCCCGAGATATATAGACACGATTTGTGGGAACATGAAGACATTTGTAACCTTTATGAAGAGAGCTATAGCCAAGAAAAACACACTTCTTAGAACGAAACTCAAGCTTGCCCTTGTTATATGGACGAAGATGCGGCCAGCAAGCACACCCAAATACCTTGAGAAAGGTATAATCAGGTTGTTCATTAAGGAGAACCTCAATGGAAGTCTTCATGTTTAAAACACGAGTAGGAGTACGGTTGATGAGAAAGCATGCAGTGGTGAAAGCATCACTCCAAAACCGAAACGGAACAGATGCATGGGCCAAAAGAGTAAGACCAGCTTCAACAATATGACGATGCTTACGTTCCACTGAACCATTCTGCTGATGTGTATGTGGACATGCTAAACGATGAGCTATCCCAAGCGACTGAAAGAAAGAGTTGAGGTTGCGATACTCGCCCCCCCAGTCTGATTGGACATGAACAATTTTGTGCTTGAGAAGACGTTCAACATGTTTTTGAAACTGAACAAAAATATCAAACACATCAGATTTGCGTTTAATAAGGTAAAGCCAGGTAAAGCGACTATAAGCATCAACGAAACTGATATAGTAATTATGACCACTGACAGAAGTCTGAGCAGGACCCCATACATCTGAAAACACAAGTTCTAAAGGATGTTTCACCTCACGACTGGACTCCGAAAAAGGAAGTTGATGACTCTTCCCCTGCTGACAAGCATCACACACTGCTACATCTTTATGACTAGACAAACTAGGAAGCTCATGACGACGCAAAATATGACGGACAATAGGTGTGGCCGGGTGACCAAGACGAGCATGCCACTGTGACGGAGAGACCCGAACTCCACTGAAAACATGAGCGACACCAGGATGCTCCAGACGGTAGAGGCCCTGGCACAACCGCCCACTAAGAAGAATGTCCCTCGTGCCCCGATCCTTAATAAAAAGATCAAAAGGGTGAAATTCACAAAGCACATTATTATCACGTGTGAGTTTAGGAACTGAAAGAAGATTACGGGTCACAGATGGAACTCGAAGAACATTGCGAAGCTGAAGACTCCTATTGGCATGTCTAGTGAGAAGAGATGCTTGACCAATATGAGAGATGTGCATACCTGCTCCATTGGCGGTGTGGATCTTGTCGGAGCCATGATAGGGTTCACGAGTGTGAAGCTTCCCCATCTCGCTGGTTAGATGCTCTGTCGCCCCAGAGTCCATGTACCAGTGTGGATCGATGGAGTAGGACTGAGTGTGTCCCTGTTGCTTCTGCGGCGCGGGACGATCAGCCATGGCGACCTGACGGGCATTGTTGCGTGTATCTTTGCCGTCATTGCCAAGACCAAGGAAGCTTCGCTGGAAGCGCTTATGACACTTGGAGGCCCAGTGCCCATCGCGGCCACAAAGCTGACACACACGTGGACCGCCAGCCCCCGGTAAGGTCGCAGTAGGTGGGGGGGCCGAGGCGGGCGACGGTGGCAGCCCCAAGGGAGACCGGGGTGATGAAGAAGAGCGGCCACCCTTGGTGGCGGCGTTGGCCGAGAGGGAGCCAGTGCCCCTGGTGCGGCGAGTCTCGACCTGTTGCTCAGTGAGAAGGAGCCGAGAGAAAACCTCGTGTGCCAGCATGGGTGTCGAGTTGCCCCGCTCGTTGATGATCTCGACTAAGGCATCATACTCCTCATCAAGACCATTGACAATAAACGAGTTGAACTCGGAGTCGGTGAGGGGCTGTCCAATGGAGGCCAATGTGTCGGCGAGGCCCTTGACCTTGTTGTAGAACTCAGTGGCAGTGGAGTCAAGCTTCTGACACTCTCCAAGCTGACGACGGAGTGCAGAGACACGAGCCTGGGACTGCGCTGCAAAGGTGCGCTCAAGGATGGTCCAGGCCTCATGAGACGTCTTCGCGAAGACAACAAGGCCGGCAACTGCCGGCGAGAGCGACCCCTGGATGGAGGAGAGGTTCGCCTGGTCCTGCCCCGTCCAGACGCGATGGGCCGGATTGTAGACCGGACCGTGCACGCTGTCTACCAGCGCGGGTGGGCAGGGAAGCGATCCGTCGACGTAGCCTAGCAGGTAGTGACTCCCCAAGAGCGGGAGAACCTGCGCACGCCAGAAGATGTAGTTGTCGGCGGAGAGCTTGATGGTGATGAGATGACCGAAGTGAAACGGCGGCGGCGAAGACAATCCCATCGAGGAGGCTGCCTGGGGTGCAAACACCATGGAGGCAGCCGGAGGCACCGAAGCCGATGCGGGAGGAGGCGGGACCGCAGCCAGGGCGGGCGCCGCAAAGCTCGCGGCCGGTGCGGACGCCGCAAGGCCCGCGGCCGGGGCGGACGCCGCCAACCCCGCCAGCGGGGCAGTGTGATCCGCTTGCGGCAGGAGCGGCGGGACGACGCCTGCGGAGTCCGCAGCGGACGGCGGCGCCGCGGTGTGGACCACGAGGTCACGCCCAAGCGAGGGCGCCGGCGGCGTGGAGAAGACGGAGCCGATGCTCCTTGTCCCGATCGGAGCCGGAACAGAGACGGCATCGAGCGGGAGGTTGAGCAGAGCCGCAAGAGAGGCCGGGAGGAAGCCCGCAGCAGTGGAACCGGTGGTGGCGGCGCTCGACATGGCGGCGGCGCGATCGGTGGCACGGCGGCGGCGGTGAAGGCGGCGGCGGCTGCGGCGGCGGTGCGGGTATTAGGGTTTAGAAGCGGAAGCGATCGTAACCTAGCGTGATACCATGTAAGACAATAAGTTTTGGGGAACCAGCACAACCCTCTAGGGGTGGCTTATCTCATTATATATAATGGTTGTGTTACAATATGTACCATATACGTACATAGATACAGAAGCTATACATAGTCTAACACTCCCTACAGGCCAGGACCCCGTGGATGCATCGGTCTTCGATATCTGGATGCAGAATCGCTCGAGGCTGCCGTTTGTCGCCGGATGGATGCTGCAGGCGCGTGGCCGAGGAGCTGGAGACGCGCCGGAGTTGCTGGCGTGTCGCGCCTCGCGTGGCCGCCGGGGACGTCGTCGTTCGACGAGTGTGCGCCAACTTGGTGTAGATGCAGATTGAGCAAATCCCGGTCGCTTGGAAGAGACGGTGTGTGCTGGTGGAGTTTCGATCTTGAAGCCGGCCGCATGCAGCGGCGCATGGTCGAGCCCACCGCGGCACCGTGATCGTCGCTGAATCTTTCAGTGGCATGTCGATGAAGATGGCGCTGATGGAAGCAACTCGTCCGTGCGCGGCTTGGGGTCGAGGCCGTGCCGCCCGAAGAGCACGTGGGGTTGTGCTGCCGTCGAAGGAGTTGCTCGGTGAAGATAATGCATGTCGACGTCGGAGTCGTGTTGCACGTGATATCGATGTAGTAGATCGGATCGTGCTCGCTGGACCGGTCGCTGCGTGTTCACAACGCTCAGCGGTGTGTCGCCCATCGCGGGCAGTTGGCGGCGCTCAGCCGCCGTTCGTAGAACCGATCTGTTTTTTTTTTCAGGGATGTGGCTAGGTCTTAGTCGACTAAAATTTAACAAGTTTCAGTTAAGTGACATAATATGCAAAAAAATAAAAATAAATATATGAAAGAAAATTTTACACGGATCTCAATGTAAGATCTCAGTCGACTGAGATTTAGCAAGACTTTTTCTTCACCGGTCAGTGGGATCGATTTAATTTATTTTAGTCTAAAGAATTTGACCTAAAGTACTTTAAAAATCAAAGAATTGATCTAATCTAATCTAAAAACCAATCTCATCTTTTGATCAGATCGGGTGCTGCGCCCTTGGGGCGTGGAGATTAATCTCCCCGGAGGCGGCACGCAGCGGATGTGATGGAGAAACCTAGGATCGACGTCGTAAGACTAACCGCTCTAATATCATGCGGAAATTGTATGATGTCTAGAATATTTGCGTTATCGTTGTATTGATCTGACCCTCGTGGGCATATAAGTTACACGTTGGTCTAAACATATTCTATTTCTACCTCCTTATCTCTAACTTGAACTCAATTGTACTTCTAACACATATATAGTAGTCAGATGCTTGTTGCACCAACTCATTTTTTCACAATTTTTTGTGTTTTGATATATGAGAAATACTAAAGAAATCCAAGGTGAAAAATAGATCTAGGCATGTATATAAATAATAAATGATTCGTTGAAACATTGATAATCCTTGGATATTTGTGTTTCACTGCTATCAATGAATCATAGAAAACCTCAATCTGTGTAGCACCTATACCACCCAAAAGGTCCAATTAAAATAACAATGCATATTCGGGTTGATTGTTTGTGCAAATATATTCTAAGCAACATGAGGTTTCAATAACAGTACAGTAAGGAGATGTATAAACAACATCAACAACTTGACCATTGCAGCAAACTGATCTGTCAAAATATAATCTCCATGGCACTAAAGAGATAATGGTTATATCAATGTTGTGAACTTGCCAGTGGTTGAAAAGCCAATTCCAGCTATCCTTATGAACTGTGACAATCAGACAGTAATTGTCAGGGCAAAGAGTTCAAATGAAAACATGTAATCCACAAAGAAAATAAGAAGGATACTAAAATATGCCACACATTCAAGAAACTCTGGAGTAATAGCATTGGACTGCATCCAATCGGCTAAGAATTTGGCAGATCCCTTCTGAAAAGGGCTATCACAAACCGTGATAATAAATGCATCGAGGGAGATAGGTATGAGACCAACATGAGTTGTCATGGTGGTTACCTAACCTATGTGATTGGAGATCCATGAAATAGGACCTAGGAAACAATCTACTGGCTAACTAAGGAGAGTAACCCTATTAACTCACTCCATTGGAGATGCACTACTTTCACAATTTGTATGTCACATTGACTTTTGTCTTAATGTGTTCTAAGGCATTTATTAGCAAGATTCTATCCTACAGATCGATCTTTGAAAACACACACCTATATGAGCTCGACTGCTGGTCACAGCCTATGAGATAGGGTAATCTCTAGGAAGCTCATGAACAAGTCGGGACTGTGACAATTAAGCTCCACCTGTGGAGTTAGCCTTCGGCAACCTAGTACCGGTAAGACAACTGGTGAAACTTCTTTACGCCAAATTGACAATTCAAAGTATAGTCCACTATTCAGTTGTGATGAAGTGTAACCCTTTGCTAGTGGACGTTCAACCTTAACCGATCTCCACTAAAAATATCAGTATATCAAAACAACTTTTTAGACAAAGGACAACCTAATGTGCCTCTGAGATCTAGTGAGGCATTGTTGAATTGTAGATGGGCTTTGGTTCCATATAAACAATAATTCATGGTTAGTCTCTAAGGCCCATGTGGTGTGCATGACATGGTGAGAAATTTAGTACCCTACTGCTAGTGGAAGAGAGTTACACCTCTTTACAAGTTATTCTCTTTCACATGCTATTGCTGCTTGAGAAGAGGAATGATACACACGCTCCCCCTCCGCCGCCCATCTCGCCATGCCAAGCATCGTACGCGCTTCGTGTTTCATGAATGATCCGAGCCGAGCTTAGACCTATGTCATGAGTGCACTTTATTTTTGCCGGTCAGGAACAATTAATTAATTAAAGATATCCGAGAGGTTGGACCGTGAGTTATTGCCTACTTAGTCATGGGCCTAAGCCCTGGCCCACGACTCCCTACCCAACGACCTATATATTGGAGGCGTTGGCAACGCTAGCCGATACACACTCTCTGCCTCCTCGTGCATAACCCTAGCCGTCACTACCGTCCCACTAACTGTTGATGCTTCCGGCAATCCCATCCTGTCGACCATACGACATGTAATGAGATGTACATACCTTTATAACTAGGGTGGAAAGTGAAACTAAAAGTTATCAACATAGCAACTCTCATGGGCCTCTCTCCGCGCTAGGGTCAAAGGTAAGAGAAGTTCCCAGAACCTATAGCAAAAATCCCATTATTTAGTTTTCTATTTTTTCATTCTTTTTTGCATTTTGTTTCCTTTTTTGTTTCTTTTTCCGGTTCCTTTTTTCTTTTGGTTGTTATTCTACTTTTTTTATATGCCAACAACATTTTTCTAATACACATCTACATTTTTTCAAATGCTTGATTAACATTTTCTAAACTGACTAAGGCATAGCCTAGTGGTGGGAAGGGGTTGATGCCTTCCCACCCACCCAGGTTCAAGGCATGGTACCTGCAATTTGGGTTTGTTGCACCAATTATACTATAGGGGGTTCCCTTACAGTCTTTCTATAAAAAAACATTTTCTAAATTCAATATTAACATTTTTTGAACACATGGTCAACATTTTTCTATACACATTTAACATTTTCCAAATGCTTGATTCACATTTTTTAAATATTTGTTTAACATTTTTTCAAATGCTCTATAATTTTCTTATATACATGATCAACAAATTTCTTGATTTTTTTAATTTATGATCAATATTTTTAATACACATTTAATATTGTTCAAATGCTTGATCAACACTATGTAAGTACTTGTTCAACATTTTTTTGTATACACATTCAACATTGTCCGAATGCTTGTTCAACATTTTTCAAACACCCGTTCAACATTTTAATACCTATTTAATATATTTTTAATACTTTTTCAACATTTTTAAAATACTCATTCAACACTTTTAATAATTGTGAAACATTTTTTAGATGCTTGATTATCATTTTTATATGCATGATCAAGAATTTTAATCATTTATTAATACATGCTCACTATTTTTTATACAAATTCAACATGTTTTAAAGTGTAAATAAAACTAAATGTGGAATCAAAAAATGAAGTAAAAACATGGAAAAAAACAGAAAAGAAAACGAGGCAGTGTACCTACCATGAACGAGGCAGTCTTCTGACTCACTGAATGTGAGACATGGCAGCGCCCCCCAATGAGTGATACATATCAATTATGCTCTTAGCGAGCACCCCATTAGTCACCTACGTCTTCCACGCCTAGAATAACTAGCACGCCACTTCTTTTAGAAAAACTAGCACACCACACCGAAATTCAAAAAAGAAAAATACTGCCCTTAAAAAAATTAGTGGCACACCATACTTTTTTTAAGGGCATACCACACGGTGTTGGTTACGAAATGTCACACCACATGTGTGTTTGTGTGTGCCCGATAAATAAATACGTATGTAAAAGAACTTATCTCCCATATATTGAAAAGGTAAAAGGTGAAAAAAAAACGCCATGCATCACAAGAACAAAAACAATGACATATTTATAAAATATACTATGATATTTTGAAAAATACTCGATAACCATTTTTAAAAGTATGGTGAATATTTTCGAAGTACACACTGGAAAATTTCTATGTACAGAGTGAATATTTTACAAAATATATGATGAACAACTTTAAATACGTGATAAATGTTATTTAAATAGATGATGAAAATATTATAAAAATGCAATGATGAAATATTGACATATATTAACCTACACGATGAAGGTATTTGAAAAACAAAATGAACATCTTTTAATAAACCACAAAAAAAAATTAAACTACACGATGATCATTTTGTTAGATATGAATACTTTTTATTACACCAAAACTTTCTGAAAGTACACGATGATCATTTTTTTAATACACGCCAAAATATTTTGATACATGATAAACGTTTTGAAATACAAGAAAAATACTTTTTAAGTATACAATGTACATTGTTTTAAAACATGATGAAAAAAGATCCGAGAAAAAAATAAAAAAAAGAAAGAAACGAGATAAGAAAAAGGAGAGAGAGAGAGAGAGAGAGAGGGAGAGAGAGAGAGCTCATTAAACTAGGGAATACTATTAAACTAGGGAAATCAACATGGTTCAAAAATCCAAGGAAGGAATAATCCCTGATAGACCTGTTTAAAATCAACAACACGGCTGAATAGAACCTTGTGCAAATAGGTTTTTCAACACCGCCCAGATCGAGGGCTCTAGAAGCGAGCGCTCACTATATCCTGCAGTGAGAGAGATATAGCTTTACACTCCTAGCCTTCGGAGCACACTTTTATTTGATTTTCGGCCGATAGCTTAATGGCAAACTAATAGAAACCTTTCTGGTTTGGTCAATTGGATCCTCGGAAGTTCCTATAGAGAGGACCTATCCAGTGCATCAAACCTGAAAAAACACTCTTTAATCTACAAATCAACATAAAATTAGATTTCAAATTTAACCCACAATTCGAGGAAGAAAAACAACAAATTCGACCTACATTTTTAATGAGATCAATTCACGGCTTCCGAATAACTAGTGTTCCTTAGATGATTTCACTTTTTTTATTCTAGAGTTGTCGATTGAATTTAGACTTGATATTTCTTGGCATTGTAAATATATTTTTGTATCTCTGTACTAAATTAAATTAAACCTAAGGAAAGTTCAACAATGTTTATATTTTTTTTTTCATGTTAGGTCGTTGGTCCATTAAACTTGTCAACTGTCAATTTACCCCTTCCAATGAATATAAAATAATTCATAAACTGCATTTATTTAGGAACAGTATTCCCAAGATTATTTTAATAAATGAAATATGTTCTATCGGCTATGTAAATGTCCATGTTAGTGAAATAGTGTTCATGGGTGCTAAATAAGATGTCATTATCTGTAAAAATAAATGTCCACTCACATCGTGAAAATCATTTCAACATAAAAACTTTGTGTAAGGACAGAAATCATTTTTTATATGTTTCACCTCACATTGGAAACTTTTCATGTATGTCAAACAAAATCTTCATGTAAATTTTAAAAAAATGTTCAACTCTTTAAAGTGTCCAACGGATAAAAACTTCTGATGGATAAATACTTTATTTTCCCATAGAATATGTTCACATGACTCATTAAAAAAATCACGTGCCAACAAAAGATAATAAATTACTCCACTGCGTTAAATTTTATTTTATTTTTATTCAAGAAACATGGTATACTTTTCTGTACATAGGCTCGTAAGCAAAAAAGAATGTCTTACATGGATATTTTTGTAAAATGGCAGCAATATCTTATATTTCAGGACTAGAAAAATATAATAACAAAAGAGCGAAAAGGAAGAAAGAAACATTACATTGTGTTGTGTGTGTGTGTGTGTTTTTTTTGAAGTTCATTGTGTTGTGTGTTAGATGCATCATGCGTGTGGCCCATTACTTACGCTTTGGGCAATCATGGCCAGCTTAATCAGCCACGCTGATACTTGCAAGGTATGTATGCGAGTATACGCGCTGCCGTGCACACTCCGCACAGATTCACCATCCACCAGCTCGATTAGATGCGTCTTGCAAGCCAACAAGCAACATTTTTGCAAGGCCTATATATGGCTATGGCTAGATCGATGCCCGCAACACTCCAGCAGTTCAGATTTTCAGCGTCAATCAGTTGAAAAGAGGGAGAAAAACCGAAGAACAGTTGATCCGCTGGACATGTCTCCTGCCAGCTCGTTCGCGTCGCTTTGCCTGCGCAGGCTGATCCACATCCACTGCACCACCCGCCTCGGCTGCGACAACCCGCCAGCCACGGCGGCGGCGCACTTTCTGGCGTTGGATCGGCGGAGATCGTTTGCGTCCTCTGGCCTGCGTCGTGGCATCAGAGAAACCGGTAGCAGCGGCGGCGGCGCAGGTGGCAGAGGACGACCTGCTGCAGGTTTCTCCACCTGGTAATCCAACAAGTTTTCCTTGATCTTGGTTCGGTTTTTGTAATGGCCATACTACAGCTTACAATATTAAACTGCCCTTGCAACTCTGTGTTCTTCTTTTGTCAGGGCAAGACTGGCAATTGGCTCCACTGTTGCTATCGCGGCACCATTCTTGCACTCCAAATCGGCGTCGATTCTGCGGATCGGAAGTAAGTACATCAACCAATTAACCAAGTAGGAAGATAGAATCAATGGGTATTAACATTTGTCATGGACTGCTTCCATTAATTAAGATGAGGTGGAGATGGTGAAGGACGCCGCCGAGACCGCGGCGGAGGTCGTGGAGGAGGTGGCCACGGCGGCCGAGAGGGTGTCGTCCGAGGTGGCCGGGCATTTGCCGGAGGACGGCAGGCTGAGACGCGCCGCCGTGGCAGTCGAGCACGCCTCCAAGGAGGTCGCGGAGGAGGCTCATCTTGCACGAGACATCATCCACAAGGTAGTCGTCCGATTGCCTTTTGAGTTTTCTTGCAATCTTAAGCAACTGCTTCTGGTCGATTGGAAGTGAAGTGATAGTGATCGGTGACTTGAAGCAACATCCCAATGCTGTTTTTGTGTTTCTTGCTGTCATCAGGGTGCTTACCACCCTTATAAAGCATCAGAATACTATTACTACTCTCCCTCAGCAAGCAAAATGTTTATGCAGGTCGACGAAATTGAGGAGGACGTCAAGGCAATTATCGAACCGATTATGGATCATGGGAAGCACGAGAGGAAGCATTTACAAAAGTAGATATTTTTCTTTGCAGCCTAGATTCGTCCGGGCCGGTCACACTGTCTCATGGGACCGTAGAGACAATAGAGAAGCATTCTATAAAGCTGCATCATCTATGTCAAATTCATTTTTACAATGTTACGAACCAAAATAAGTATATGTGCATTGAAAAATCATGGGTATCGTCCATGTCGTTCTTGCTTGTACGGAGACCTTATCTTACCAATCGAGAAAGATTTTTCTCGTGCTTGAAGTATGCCCGATCTCTCGTGCTTGAAGTATGCTCGAGCTCACATACTCCATGTCTGCTACTTATAGGCTTATTTGCTAACTAGCGCACACCCATTGCAGCTGCTACATAGCAGATGGGCCGACCCATGTAAGTTTGCTTTGAAATTCCCAAGACTTTTTTAAACAAAAAACTTTTTAAAATCATGAATATTTTTTGAATTCATGAACTTTAATAAAATTCAAGAATATTTTCAGAATTTGTGAACTTTTTCTCAAATTCGCAAATATTTTTGACATTCATAAAAAAATTAATTTTTGTGATCTTTCATAAATTGGTGAACGGTTTAAATTGTGAACCCTTTTCAAATTCATGAACTTTTTCAAATTTGAAATTTTTATTTTCAAATTCTAGAAGTTTGTAAATTCATGACATATTTTGAACAACATTGTAAAATTTGACAACTTTTTTTAGAATTCGCGAACATTTTTTAAAATCAAATCTTTTTCAAATTCATTAAGTTTTAAATTTTTATGAACTTTTCTCAAATTCATGGACTTTTGGAATTATTGTCAACTTTTTTTGAAATACATGAACTTTTTAAAATTTATGATTTTTTTAAATGTTGAACTATTCCCAGAATGTAAAAAAATGAACTCTTTTTCAATTTCATGTGCTTTTTTCGAAACCCATGAACTTTTTTTATATCATGATAGAATTCATAATAACAAAATCGGTGGCCGAACCTTTTCCTGAGCATGCAGCACAACACAACCGAGAAGAAAATAGAGGACCAAGAAAGGCGAGTTGAGAGAGCGAGGCGAGGGAGCGAAGTTTAATGGGCCTCCGCCCACTCCTGCTCGCCTGAGCGCCACTTTCTCGATTCAACACTGTAGATGATGTCGTGCTGAACTGCTGACATGGCTCTCCCGGAGTTTCAAACAATTTATATGGAAGTTCGTTGTGTTGGACTGTAATGTTTAGCCCTCTTCCATCAGTTTGGAATCATGGGGCAACTAGTTGGTGCATGAATTCACTATGGTATCCGAGCCAAAAAGTTTTGAGTTCAAAACCCTGCAAACAAAGTATTAAAATAAAAAGGCTCTAAGGTCTAGATCGATCCCACAACTAAGAACTAAAATAGCCTAGACTTGCAACCAAGAGGTTCCATGTTTAAAATATAGTATACACACTAAATAATTGCGGCCTATCCCCGCTTCCGTTGCCCACGTCATTACTCCAAAGTGGCATAGACGTGAGGGGAAGTGTTGGTCCTGTTGGAGTGTAATGTCCAACCCTCCCCCATATTTCGGACTTTTGAAGTAACTGGCTGAAGCATGAATTCAATAGGCTTAGCTCCTGCGGCGGGCTACCTCCGGCGGTGCCTGGGCTGATGAGATGGTACGATACGACGTCTTTGGAGCCCACTACCCTCTCATAGTTCGCCCTCATATACATCACCTCCTCCTTGATTCAATGTAGAGTTGCACCCAACTTACATGAAAGTTGGTTCAACGTAATTAATGGTCCTTCCGAAAGATTTACCTGAAAATACTATTTGACTTTTAAATGCAAAGGTTTATCATTATATTACATATATTACCCCCTCCGTCTTATAATATAAGAGTGTTTTTACACTACTAATCTAGTATAGTGTGAAAAATGTAGATCCATTTCTGAGCTCAGGTTCATCTGCATCCGGTGAAGAGAAAATGCACAATAAATACTAAAAGAAAATAAAAAATTCTAATTTTTGTCATTGAAGATAATTTGATGCGTGAGCTGCGCTCCAAATTTCAGATCATTTGGACATATGAGTAGCTCTCATCAAAAAAGACAAACTGAGTCAGAACAATACATGAACCGTAAACTTTTTTGCAGATCCTAAATTTGTCTTTTTTGCCGGGAGTTACTCAAACGTCCAAATGAACTGAAATTTTGAGCGCACCTCACTCACCAACTTATCTTCCATGCAAAATAAATTATCGGATTAAAAAAAATTCTAGTATTTATTTCGAATTTTCTATTCATCGTGGGTGCAACTAAGCCTGAGCACCGAATCGCCTCGTTTGAAAAACGCTCTTATGTTATGGTATAGAGGGAGTAGTTCTTAAAAAAAAATAGACACTACATGCATGACATACCACTCAGACCAGATAACCATACAACAAGGCGCATATATTCCCCTTTCTTGCAAATATTTTATTGAAACTATACTAGAACTATACACATGAGTACATTGCCACAACACAGTTTACTCCCAACTCTCTCCAGGCTCCAACTCCAAGCACGGTTCAATATCTGTATGGATGTGACTAGATCTCAATCGACTGGAACTTGACAAAGTCTCAATCAAATGACTGAGATTTAAAAATGAAGAATAAAGATTAAAAGAAAAATCTACACCAACCTCCACGGCTGAGATTTAGCAATCCCGTATGTACATATACTACCTTGAAGCACATGCATGTTACACGCATGTCAGTGAATGTCACTGCGTACATACACAGACAGTGAATCTCAATCGCCTCTGGTTCTCAGCAGGAAGAGGCTGAGCTCCTGCGGCGGGCTATCGCCGGCGGTGTGCGGGCTGATGAGATGGTACGACACCGCGTCCTTGGAGCCCACCACCCGCTCGTAGGTCGCCCTCATATACATCACCTCCTCGCTGATCCCTTCTTGCGCCTCGGCGGCCGGCAGCGCCCCGACGCCGGCCGTCATCGTCCGCATGCTATCCAGCACGCCCCGCTCCCACTCCGTCGGCGGCCGCCGCACGGCATGTCCGGCGTCCCGGCCGTTGCAGGACGCCGTCCAGACGTTTCTCGGGCGGGAGCCGCCGCCGCCGGCAGCAGCAGCATTTTCGCCGGCCGCACCGGGCGCGGACGACCTGCCGCCGGAGCGGTGGCACTCGAGCGCGATGCGGAGAAGGCCGGACGCCATCTCGGCGGCGAGGGACTGCATGGGCACGGAGAGCTCGAAGAGGAACGGGGGCGGCACGGCGGGGTCGCGCTGCACGCAGAAGGTCACGCGGCCGCTGCGGCTCCCGAAGATGGTGCCGACGATGACGGCGCAGTGCTGCTGCTGCTGCCGGCCGTCCTTCCTGGCCACGACCGAGGCGGCCGGGTCGATGATGCTCTCCGGCTGGTTCTGCTCCGCGAAGGAGAAGCTGAGGCGGCTCCTGGCGGCATCGTCGTCGGCGCCGCCGGGCTGCTGCCTGGCGGAGGGGACGCAGGCGGCGAAGATCGGCGCGAGGCAGCCCGTCGTCTTCTTCTTCTCCTTCTTCTTCATGCTGCCCCGAATTTCTTGAGATGCCGACATCGGCTTCTTGTGTGCTGATAAGGCCAAGTGAAGATCGATCTTATTGTGAGCTGGTGCCAAATGAGTGAGTGAGGCGATGATATATGTGTGGCGTCGGCGTGAAGAGCCATGCATGTAGATGTGGACGCACGGCACAAGAACACATTGGGATCCTAACTTGAAACAACATGCGTTGTTTTAGATGTGCCTTTTTGGACAGATGCTTCATGCCAGAATTTGTGTTCTTTGGAGGAAACTACACCGTGTTGTGTTTATAAGTATATCTTTTCGTCGTTTGCACTGAGGGAAATACGCGACTGATAAACTATAATCAGATGAAATAGTAGCTTCGTAGGCTGGTGGCGCTTCGACGAAGAAACAGATAATGAGGACTGTCCCTATATAGGATAAGTATAAGATTGTTCGACGTATAGACACAACATGTCTGGGTGGTGTAGTTGGTTATCACGTTAGTCTCACACACTAAAGGTCCCCAGTTCGAACCTGGGCTTAGACATACTACTTTTTCCTGTTTTTCTGGGTTACTTTTAGATACCTAAAAAGGTCGTTTGCAAGAGCTATCTCGTTATGGCTAACTGTCAACTTTTTCTTTCATATATGTCTTTATATTGACACAAATATATTGAGTAATAACAAAAAAATTTTGAGTCACAGTTGGCCCGCATGCATAATGTGGAGGAAAGTGAACTTATAAGACTACTCACAGTTGGCCAGCAAGGTTATTGGTTTCATCTAAATTTATGTTCCCTCTGGAGGCAAAAAACCATTATCTTTCAGTAACCAAATTCACATGTATGGTCGCAACTTCTCGTGAATGTTTTTAAAGCTTAAGTCCCAACCATTCAAAGCCTGTCCGAAACACAACATGCACCATGCAACTATACAGTGTATGTGTGGCCGCCGTAAAACCAACCCCTCCCCACCCCCGCAGCCACCAGTCGCGACCCCGCGTGACCGCCGCCGTCGCCTCCAAATCCACAACCACCGCACCCCTGCCGCCATCGGATCTAGTCCTCCCTGTCCACCAACCAACTAAATCAGTGCGCCCACGCATCCCTTCCGCTCGCTCTACCACCGCAGCCGAAGCCGAAGAGTGTCGCGTCTGGCCATGTCACCGCATCCGGTAGCCTCCTCATCGCCGCGTCCTCGCCATGCCGCTGAAGCCAAATCCAAAGAGCAAAGTCGGCTTCAAGGCCATGCAGCTGCGACCCTTCAAATGGTACGGTGTGGAGTTCCAGCACGCCGGCCATCGGCACTAGCTGGGCACCTTCCGGAGTAAGGACTTCACCGGCCGCGCCTACGTCATCATAGTGTAGCGGCTCGGTCTTCCGTTGGACGGGCTTAGCTTCCCGGAGATTGAGTTGTTGGAGGTAGCGGAGCTCGTCGGGCTGAAGGAGACCATTGTGACCGGCCTAACAAGGCCGAAGCCAAAGACCAACAACGCCTCTAGGGAGAGTGACGCGGAGATGATGGCGAGGTTCACGAGGGAGCCGTGAAGTACGTCCAGTAGAAGCACGAGTGGTACTAGAAGAGGCACGCGGAGAAGAAGAAGAAGAATAACGATGAGGCAAGACCTGATACGTCTCCAACGTATCTATAATTTTTGATATTTTCATGCTATTATATTATCACTTTTATATGCTTTATATGCCATTTTATATTATTTATAGACTAACCTATTAATATAGAGTCCAGTGTCAGTTCCTTTTTTCTGCATGTTTTTGTTTCACATGAAATCCATACCTACAGAAGTCCAAACACGACAAAACTTTTCAATGTTTTTTTTTCGAAAATAAGAGACCATGGAAGCTTCGGGAAAGGACCAGAAGACCCACGAGGTGGCCCAAGGGATCGGGGGCGCCCGGGGGTAGGGCATGTCATCCTGGCTTGTGGGCCCCTCAAGACTCCGTTTGCCCTAATTCTTGGCTTATAAATTCCCATATATTCAGGAACCCCCAAAGTAAGACCCGAAACAATTCTTCCGTCGCCACAAGTCTCTGTTCTTCTATGATCCCATCTGGAGCCTTTTTCCGGTACTCTACCTGAGGGAAAAACCGTTTGAAAGACAATCTTCATCAACCTTGATGCCTCCATGATGATGTGTGAGTAATTCCTTCAGGAAATATGGGTCCATAGTAGCAGCTAGATGGCTTCTTCTCTCTTTTTTGGTTTTGAATACAATGATCTTCTCTGAGATCAATCCGATGTAATTTTGCGGTGTTTTTGTTGGGATCTATTGAATTGTGGGTTTATGATCAAATCATTCATTGATATTACTTAAGTCATTTGAGATCTCTTTGATTGTGTAATTATATAGCCTTTCCGTTTTTTGGCTCAGTAGATTGATTTGTTTCCAGCGGTGTTTGGTACTACGGTCAATCTTACGGTGACCATGCTTTGTGACAGGAGGGGTCATAAGGTACATATTGTATTGTTGCTACTTAGGGTAAAACGACGGGTTTATTAATATAAGTTGATCATATTCTGTCTATATTATGTCATCTTGCTTAATGTGTTACTCTGTTTGTCATGAACTTAATATTTTGAGATGCATGATGGATAGTTGTCCTCGGGTGGAGTAATAGTATTTTGTCACGCTTTCCATTTTATCATTTCCTTTTCCTTTATTTATATTATTCCTTTTTCAAATTCATGAACATTTTTAAAATTGTAAGCATTTTCCAAAATTGAGATTTTTTTCAAATTTCTGGATTTTTTTCAAGCTTTTAGTTCTAAAAATTAGTGAACAATTTTAAATTCACAAACATTTTTTAAATTCATGATTTTTTTAAATACATGAAGTTTTTTCAAATCTTTGAACATTTTTCAAATCGGTGAAGATATTTCAAATGCATGAACTTTTTGAATTCACAGGATTTTTTCAAATTCATGAAAATTTTGAATTTGCAAACAAATTTTCAAATATGTGATCTTTTTTTAATTCATGTACTCACAATCTTTCTTTCTCCTTGCTTACCCTCCCCCCTCCCACCATCACCAAAATTTCACTATCAATGAATTTACTCAGAAAGGCCCGTGGAGGAATGAAAGCATGCCATAGTAGATAACAACTTGCCCATTCAACCTTTTACCTTCTCCCAAATTCGATCACTGAGATATTTGAAAGTGCCCTTCTTTGGATGCCCCGCGTCGGTGGGCATCCCTAGATATCTATCACTCAATGATTCATTTAGGATGTGAAGATTTTTCCTTAACAACATCTTGAACAATCTAGGGGCAACCTCTGTTGAAGAATATGGATGACTTATCTCAATTTATCCTTTATCCCAAAGCCCCGCAATAATCATCTAACAAGTTTGAAACTTCCTCCACTCCATTTACACTTTCCTTGGAAAACAATAGGCTGTCATCTGCAAAGAAAAGATGGTTAACCAACAAAGCCAATGAGGCCACCTTGATTCCACTGAGCTGTGATGATTGAGAATGGGATTTTAGAAGGCATGAAAGGCCCTATACTGCTAACAATAAAATGTATGGAGAGATTGGATCTCCCCGTTGTATACCCACCGAGAGTTTAAATTGTTCCAGTTTGCTTCCACTAAATAGACTGGAAAATATATTGAGCTTACCATGCCCATAATGACTGAAACCAAGCTGAGGCAAAACCCAAATTTCCATGATGGCCTGGAGATAATCCCACTCAACCATGTCATACGCCTTCATCATATCCATCTTCAAAGCACAATGACTGCTGGTTTTGGCTCTACTTATCTTCATGAAATGCAAACATTCATATGTTGAGATAATGTTACTGGTACTTAGTCTCCCAGGAACAAACGCTGGTTGTTCTTCTGATATTATTTCCGGTAGGATCATCTTAAAACGACTGGTAAGAACTTTGGAAGCTATATTATGAAAAACATTGCACAAACTTATTGAGCGGAACTGGGATAGCAAGGTCGGATTTGATACCGTGGGGATCAATACAAGAATAGTGTCATTTATGCATTCTACGTTCTCTTCTCCTCGCACTATACTCAGCACGGCCCAGGTGATAACTGATACGTCCATTTTGCATCATGCTTTTATTTCAATATTTATTGCATTATGGGTTGTTGTTACACATTATATCTCAATACTTATGGCTATTCTCTCTTATTTGACAAGGTTTACCATGAAGAGGGGGAATGCCGACAGCTGGAATTCTGGCTGGAAAAGGAGCAAACATTGAAAACCTATTCCGCACTGCTCCAAAAATCCTGAAACTCCACGAAACTTACTTTGGGAATTAATAAGAATTATTGAGCGGAAGAAACACCTCAAGGGGCCCACACCCTGGCCAGGAGGGTGGGGGGGGCGCCCACCCTTACTGGGTGCACCCCCGTGTCTCCTGGGCCCCCTGGTGGCCCTCCGGTGTCCATCTTCTGCTATATGAAGGCTTTTACCCTGGAAAAATTTGTGGGCAAGCTTACGGGACGAAACTCCGCCGCCACGAGGCGGAACCTTGGCGGAACCAATCTAGAGCTCCAGTAGAGCTGTTCTGCCAGGGAAACTTCCCTCCGGGAGGGGGAAATCATCACCATCGTCATCACCAACGATCCTTCCATCGGGAGAGGGTCAATCTCCGTCAACATCTTCACCAGCGCCATATCCTCTCAAAACCCTAGTTCATCTCTTGTATCCAATCTTGTATCCAAATCACAAATTGGTACCTGTGGGTTGCTAGTAGTGTTGATTACTCCTTGTAGTTGATGCTAATTGGTTTACTTGGTGGAAGATCATATGTTCAGATCCTTAATGCATATTATTACTCCTCTGATTATGAACATGAATATGCTTTGTGAGTAGTTACGTTTGTTCCTGAGGACATGGGTGAAGTCTTGCTATTAGTAGTCATGTGAATTTGATATTCGTTCGATATTTTGATGAGATGTATGTTGTCTTTTCTCTAGTGGTGTTATGTGAACGTCGACTACATGACACTTCACCATTATTTGGGCCTAGAGGAAGGCATTGGGAAGTAATAAGTAGATGATGGGTTGCTAGAGTGACAGAAGCTTAAACCCTAGTTTATACGTTGCTTCGTTAGGGGCTGATTTGGATCCATATGTCTAATGATGTGGTTAGGTTTACCCTAATACTTCTTTTGTAGTTGCGGATGCTTGCAATAGGGGTTAATCATAAGTGGGATGCTTGTCCTAGTAAGGGAAGTACCCAAGCACCGGTCCACCCACATATCAAATTATCAAAGTACCGAACGCGAATTATATGAGCTTGATGAAAACTAGCTTGACGATAATTCACATGTGTCCTCGAGAGCTCTTTTCTCATTATAAGAAATTGTCCAGGCTTATCCTTTGCTACAAAAAGGATTGGGCCACCTTGCTGCACTTTATTTACTTTCATTGCTTGTTACTCATTACAATTTATCTTAACACAAAACTATCTGTTACCTATAATTTCAGTGCTTGCAGAGAAAACATTACTGAAAACTACTTATCATTTCCTTCTGCTCCTCGTTGGGTTCGACACTCTTACTTATCGAAAGGACTACGATAGATCCCCTACACTTGTGGGTCATCAAGACTCTTTTCTGGCGCCGTTCCCGGGGAGTGTAGCGCTTTTGGTGAGTGGAACTTGGTAAGGAAACATTTATACAGTGTGCTGAAATTTTCTGTTACTTATCATTATGGAAACTAATCCTTTGAGGGGCTTGTTTGAGGTATCTTCACCCTGACCAGAAGAGCAAAGAGTTGCTCCTCAACCTACTGAACTTATTGAAAATATTTACTTTTAGATTCCTTCGGGTATGATAGAGAAACTGCTAGCTAATCCATTTGCAAGAGATGGAATATTGCATCCCGATTTACACCTTATCTTTGTGGATGAAGTTTGTGGATTATTTAAGCTTGCAGGTATTCTCGATGATGTTGTCAAAAGGAAGGTCTTCCCTTTATCTTTGAAGGGAGATGCATTGACATGGTATAGGCTATGTGATGATACGGGATCTTGGAATTATAAACGATTGAAGTTGGAATTTCACCAGAAGTTCTATCATATGCATCTTGTTCATCATGATCATAATTACATATATAATTTCTGGCCTCGCGAAGGAGAAAGCATCGCTCAAGCTTGGGGGAGGCTTAAGTCAATGTTATATTCATGCCCCAATCATGAGCTCTCCAGAGAAATGATTATTCAAAAATTTTATGCTCGGCTTTCTCTCAATGATCGCAGTATGCTCGATACTTCCTGTGATGGTTCTTATATGCTGAAGACTATTGAATTCAAATGGGACTTATTGGAAAGAATTAAACGCAACTCTGAAGATTGGGGTTCCGACAATGGTAAGGAGTCAGGTATGACACCTAAGTTTGATTGTGTTAAATCTTTTATGGATACCGATGCTTTTCATGGATTTAGCGCTAAATATGGACTTGACTCTGAGATAGTAGCTTCTTTCTGTGAATTTTTGCTACTCACGTTGATCTCCCTAAGGAGAAGTGGTTTAAATATAATCCTCTCGTTTAAGTAAAAGTAGTTGCACCTATTACATTTGAATAAAAGACTGTCACTTATAGTGACCCTATTGTTCCTACTACTTATGTTGAGAAACCTCCTTTTCCTGTTAGGATAAAGGATCATACTAAAACTTCGATTGTTGTTCGTAAGAGTAATACTAGGACTTTTACACCTCCTGAGCAAATCAAAGTTGAACCTAGTATTGCTATGGTTAAAGATCTCTTGGATGATGATTTAGATGGGCATGTTATTTATTTTTATGGTGAGACTGCTAATATTGCTAGACCCGATACTAAGATACATAGACCTGTTGTAGGCATGCCTGTTATTTCTGTTAAAATAGGATATCATTGTTATCATGGCTTATGCGACATCGGTGCTAGTGCTAGTGCAATACCTATTTCCTTATACAATGAGATTATGCATGATATTGCACCAGCTGAGTTAGAAGATATTGATGTCACTATTAAGCTTGCCAATAGAGATACTATTACACCATTTGGGATTGTTAGAGATGTTGAAGTCTTGTGTGGGAAAGTTAAATATCCTGCAGATTTTCTTGTTCTTGGTTCCCCACAAGATGACTTTTGTCCCATTATATTTGGTAGACCCTTCTTGAACACTGTTAATGCTAAGATTGATTGTGAAAAGGATGTTGTTACAATTGGCTTGGGGGATATGAAACATGAGTTTAATTTTTCTAAATTTCGTAGACAACCCCGTGTTAAAGAACTGCCTAGTAAGGATGAGATTATTGGTCTTGCTTCTATTGTCGTGCCTCGTACTGATCCGTTAGAACAATATTTGCTTGACCATGAAAATGATATGTTTATGAAGGAAAGAAGGGAAATAGATGAAGTGTTCCTTAAACAGGAACCTATGCTGAAACACAACCTTCCCGTTGAAATTCTTGGGGATCCCCCTCCACCCAAGGGTGATCCCGTGTTTGAACTCAAACCATTACCTGATAATCTTAAGTATGCTTATCTTGATGAAAAGAAAATATATCATGTTATTATTAGTGCTAACCTTTCAGAGCAAGAAGAAGAAAGATTATTGAAAACTCTGAAGAAGCACCGCACTGCTATTGGATATACTCTGGATGATCTTAAGGGCATTAGTCCCACGTTATGCCAACACAAAATAAATGTGGAGAAAGATGCCAAACCAGTTAGAGATCCTCAACGACGACTGAATCCCAAAATGAAAGAAGTGGTAAGAAAGGAGATACTAAAGCTCCTTGAGGCAGGTATAATTTATCCCGTTGCTGATAGTGATTGGGTAAGCCCTGTCCATTGTGTTCCTAAAAAGGGAGGTATTACTGTCATTCCTAATGATAAAGATGAATTGACCCCGCAAAGAATTATTACAGGTTATAGGATGGTAACTGATTTCCGTAAATTAAATAAAGCTACTAAGAAAGATCATTACCCTTTACCTTTTATTGATCAAATGCTAGAAAGACTATCCAAACACACATATTTCTGCTTTCTAGATGGTTATTCTGGTTTCTCTCAAATACCTCTATCAGCGGGGGATCAATCAAAGACTACTTTTACTTGCCCTTTCGGTACTTTTGCTTATAGACGTATGCCTTTTGGTTTATGTAATGCACCTGCTACCTTTCAAAGATGCATGATGGCTATATTCTCTGACTTTCGTGAAAATATTTGTGAGGTATTCATGGATGATTTCTCCGTTTATGGATCCTCCTTTGATGATTGCTTGAGCAACCTTGATCAAGTTTTGCAGATATGCGAAGACACTAGTCTCGTCTTGAATTGGGAAAAGTGCCACTTCATGGTTAATGAAGGCATTGTCTTGGGGCACAAAATCTCCGAGAGAGGTATTGAAGTTGATAAAGCTAAAGTTGATACTATTGAAAAGATGCCATGTCCCAAGGACATAAAAGGTATAAGAAGTTTCCTTGGTCATGCCGGTTTTTATAGGAGGTTCATTAAGGACTTTTCTAAAACCTCTAGGCCTCTGACTAATTTATTGCAAAAAGATATTCCTTTTGTCTTTGATGATGATTGTGTAGAAGCATTTGAAATACTTAAGAAAGCTTTGATCACCGCACCTATTGTTCATCCACCTGATTGGAATTTACCTTTTGAAATTATGTGTGATGCTAGTGATTATGTTGTAGGTGCTGTTCTAGGGCAAAGAGTTGATAAAAAATTGAATGTTATCCAGTATATATGCTAGTAAGACTCTTGATACTTCCTAGAGAAATTATGCTACTACTGAAAAAGAATTCTTAGCAGGTGTGTTTGCATGTGATAAGTTTAGACCTTATATTGTTGATTCCAAAGTTACTATTCACACTGATCATGCTGCTATTAAATATCTTATGGAAAAGAAAGATGCTAAACCTAGACTCATTAGATGGGTTCTCTTGCTCCAAGAATTTTATTTGCATATTATTGATAGAAAGGGAGCTGAGAACCCCGTTGCAGACAACTTGTCTAGGTTAGAGAATGTTCTTGATGACCCACTGCCTATTGATGATAGCTTTCCTGATGAACAATTAGCGGTCGTTAATGCTTCTCGTACTGCTTCTTGGTATGCTGATTATGCTAATTACATTGTTGCTAAATTTATACCACCTAGTTTCACATACCAGCAAAAGAAAAAGTTCTTTTATGATTTAAGACATTACTTCTGGGATGACCCACACCTTTACAAAGAAGGAGTAGATGGTGTTATTAGACATTGTGTACCTGAGCATGAACATGAATAGATCCTATGCAAGTGTCACTCTGAATCCTATGGAGGACACCATGCTGGAGATAGAACTGCACATAAGGTATTGCAATCCGGTTTTTATTGGCCCACTCTCTTCAAAGATGCTCGTAAGTTTGTCTTATCTTGTGATGAATGTCAAAGAATTGGTAATATTAGTAGATGTCATGAAATGCCTACGAATTATTCTCTTGTTATTGAACCGTTTGATGTTTGGGGCTTTGATTATATGAGACATTTTCCTGCCTCTAATGGTTACACACATATTTTAGTTGTTGTTGATTATGTTACTAAGTGGGTAGAAGCTATTCCAACTAGTAGTGCTGATCATAACACTTCTATTAAAATGCTTAAAGAAGTTATTTTTCCGAGGTTTGGAGTCCCTAGATATCTTATGACTGATGGTGTTTCACATTTTATTCATCGTGCTTTCCGTAAGATGCTTGCTAAGTATGATGTTAATCATAGAATCACATCTCCTTATCATCCGCAGTCTAGTGGTCAAGTAGAGTTGAGCAATAGAGAGATCAAATTAATTTTGCAAAAGACCGTCAATAGATCTAGAAAGAATTGGTCCAAAAAACTTGATGATGCATTATGGGCCTATAGAACTGCATATAAAAATCCTATGGACATGTCTCCGTATAAGATGGTTTATGGAAAAGCTTGTCATTTACCTCTTGAACTTGAACATAAAGTATATTGGGCTATCAAAGAGCTCAACTATGACTTCAAACTTGCCGGTGAGAAGAGGTTGTTTGATATTAGCTCACTTGATGAATGGAGAACCCAAGCCTATGAGAATGCCAAGCTATTCAAAGAAAAAGTCAAACGCTGGCATGACAAAAGAATACAAAAGCGTGAGTTTAACGTAGGAGATTATGTGTTCTTATTCAACTCTCGTTTAAGATTTTTTGCAGGAAAACTTCTGTCTAAATGGGAAGGTCCTTACGTTATCGAGGAGGTCTATCGTTCTGGTGCCATAAAAATTAACAACTTCGAATGCATAAGTCCGAGGGTGGTGAACGGTCAAAGAATTAAACATTATATCTCAGGTAATCCTATCAATGTTGAAACTAATATTATTTAAACCGTAACCCTGGAGGAATACATAAGGGACACTTTCCAGAATGTTCCAGACTCCGAAAAGGAATAGGTATGTGGTATGGTAAGTAAACTGACTCCAAAACAATTGTAATGACAATTTTTATCAGTTTTGAAATATTTAAGAATTTTAGGAAGAAAGAAGTAGTCCGGGAAGGACACGAGGCCTCAACGAGGGTGGAGGGCGCGCCCACCCTTACTGGGCGCCCCCTGTCTCGTGGCCACCTCGTGTGCCTACCGGACTCCGTTTTCTTGCATGTTACGTATTTTGGTCGATAAAAATTCATTATATAAACTCCCGAAGGTTTTGACCACCGTATCACGCAATTGTCCTTCATTTTCATTTCGAGTTGTTCCTGTTGCAGTTTAAGAGCAAGATGTCTTCTCAAGAGTCAGTCGGGGAGAGTCAGATGTCTCGCCCGACACTAGGTCCAGGAGCAAATAGCGATGCTTATTACTTTGGACCATCAACGGAGGATGAGATGGAGGCCGACTTGAAAAGGATAGATGCCATGGAGGAAGATCAAGAAGTCACCTCTCGTATCCAAGCAGAATCCATGGTGGGGGAACTACATAGCTCAGCTATTCCAAATTCGGTCATCCCTTTCAAATTTAAATTTCTTTCTTATGAAAATATGAAAAAGAGCGTCACTGCCAAGTCAATTAGCTTTAGATTTCTTTGAACTATGCAGCATCCTTGGGTAAAGGGAGCTTTAGCCGTTACGGGCAAGCTCCACAAAGAAATCATGGACCTCAAACAACAAGTCAATAAGCTCGAGGAGGAGAATCGTATCATGCGGGGCATCATTGCCAAGAAGATCATAACACCAACCGTGAAGAAGGAGGCATAATTACATGGGTATGGGCACTCCCCTTGGTAACTGCCAAGCTTGGGGGAGTTGCCCCGGTATCGTATCACCATCACACTCCTATCTTTACCATTTTATTTAGTTCGATCCTTTTAGTAGTATCTTGATCTAGTAGATTGAAGTTTTGATATCAAGTGGTTTCCAAGGAAAGAACAGTCTGCTTCAGCAACAACGAGGCCAGAATTTTTTTAATTCCTCTTCATACTTTGAGAGAAATTTTACTGGATGACCAACCAATTCTTGTCCTCCATGCCTTACAGAACCATCCCGTAAGTGCCAGCATCGCCATAGCAGAAATATAATTTTAGCTCGAATCTCAACATTGCAAGGTAATAATAAATTCTGTAGCCAATCATTTCCCGTATGCGAAAATTGAGACTCGCTTGGTAATCCCCAAATGTCTCAGAGCTCCACTCCTTGCGCAAGAAATCAATGCGTGGAATTCGCCCTCTTCTCCATTCTCGCAGATGATGCAAGTGTTGTCTTTCTCCAAGGTTCGTCTCGGCATTTATTCTTTTTCGTAGCCAGTGTAACAGTAGCAACTCTCCACCCGAAGACTCTGATCTTTGCTGGCACTTTGGCTTTCCAAATAAGGTACCAAATACTTCTGTTATCAGCATCGCAAGTGGAGGTTGAAGCTGCTGGATTGTCCCGTGGTTGCAATATGGTAGCCAGTCTGTACACACTCCTGGCCGAGAAATTACCTGATTTTTCGTAGTGCCATGCTAGACAATCCTCGACTTCAACTGAAGGGATTTTTATGTTGCATATGGCTTCCGCGTCAAAAGGATAAAACAATTGTTGGATCAGGGGGACATTCCACATTCTCTCATCCGGCAACATCAATTGATTAGCCCATCTCAATCCTGATCTTCTCATGAAACTTCTCATCTTCAAACCCTCTTTCCTGCGTATCCATTGATCCCTTTGGATTTGGATCCTCCTTCCATTACTCACTCTCCAGATAAGACCTTTCTTTAATAATTCAAGACCATGTTCAATACCGCGCCAAACTGGGGAAGCATCCACCGCAAAAACTGTATCCAGGAGGAGCTCCCCGTTTGGGTAGTATTTTGATTTCAACACCCGGGCACAAAGGCTATCTGGTCGTTGGATCAATCTCCACCCCTGTCTAGCAAGGAGAACTTGGTTGAACAGTTTCATGTCTCGGAAACCGATGCCCCTCCTCTTTTTGGTTTGACCATTTGGTCCCAAGCCATCCAGTGCACTTTACGGTGTCCATCCTCGTCACCCCACTAGAAGTCTCTGATAAGCTTCTCATATTTCTCACAAAATTTTCGTGTCATTTTAAAAATCCCCATGACATATGTCGGAATAGCTTGAACCGTAGACTTCACATAAACTTCTTTGGCGGCATATGACATAAAGCTCTCGGACCAATCCGTACAGCTTTTGGTGAATCTCTCCATGATAGGCTGATAATTTTCTTCCTTCATGCGGCCCCTCAGGGGTGGGGACCCCAAGGTATTTGCTTTCAAAAGTGGATGTATGAACGTCAAACGTAATCTTAATCTCCTGTTGATTCTGTACCGGGCAACGATCACTAAACAAAATCGAACATTTGTTGTTGCTCAACAGTTGGCCAGTGCATCTCTGAAATATCTCTAGTGATTCCCTGACAGCCACCGCTTGTTCGACTGATGCTTTAAAGAACAACAAGCTGTCATCCGCAAACAGTAAATTGGAAATGCCAGGACTGCCACGGGCAATTTTCAGCGGGGTCATGCTCCCATCACTGCACTTCTTCTCAAGGATCGGGCTAGCCCATCCGCCACAAACAGGAACAAATAGATAGGGGCTTAACGGGTCCCCTTGTCTCAACCCTCTTGTGGGGGAGAAGAAATCCAGAATCTCGCCATTGCGCTTCACAGCATACCTCACAGATTTGACACATTTCATGACCGAGCTCGTCCATGTATGACTGAACCCCAACTTTGTGAGAGCTCTTTCCAAAAAGCCCCAATCAACTCGATCATAAGCCTTAGCTAGATCAAGTTTATATGCACAGTGTGTGTTAGTGCTCACTCTGCTATTCGCTCGTTTAATCGCCGCAATTCATGATTTGCAGGCGCAGCGGGTGTCTAACTGCATCCGGTGCGTGCCCGTTCTCACGCTACTGATTTTCTTCCAGTAAACCGACGAGTAGCTGAGCTCCGCTGCGACCTACGCCTCTTTTCAGTGAGCCCCTGCACGTGTTGGTTGGTGTCTTGCGTGAGCTGAGCTCCTTCTCCTTGAGCATGAGGTTCGCCACACCACACCACAACTCTGAACCTTTACGATCAATTGTATTCTAGAACGGGCCGAGCAATGAGCGGCAGTTATCTCACCACACGACTGCAATGCAATGTTGGTGTTGCGGCCATCCACATACAGTGATGAGGTTCCTCCATATCCTCTGTCTTGGTATTCATTCCTCCGCGAATGTCACCGACTGCATCTGCAGCAGCAATATGTTGCGCCCTTTGGCGACTGCATCGATGAAATGAAACCCAGATCAGCGCACTAGCATCCTCACGAGTGTCCACTGGTGTTTTGCCCTATGGCGGCTCTACTGTTTTGTATGGCACGTCAAGCATGGATGCGGGTCGCGTGTGTACTAGCCTGCTAGGCCGAGTTCTACGCACGTGTTTGGTTGCCTGCATGGTGATTGGTAGACTGCATATGGATGGATTTTTTTTAAGTTCACATGGTGTTTGCTTACTTGACTCTCATCAATTTTCTGCATCGCACGGTGTTTAAAGCACTGCAGGTTCACGCTGAAGAGAAACCTCGAATTTTCTGCAGTTTCCACTCATGCACTCACGCGGATCAAGAAGTGAGAACGATTCTCTCCTTTTCCCTGCAGGGCTGCATGCTCCTCTCACAGCGCATGTGGGAAGCCGCCGCTACCAAACATGCATGCTGCGAAACCATACCAACCACCGTACAGGCAACCAAACAAACATGACTACGTCGTGTTTTGCACAGTTTTTCTTCAACCTGCTCAGCCTGGCTAGTTTTCCTCATACAACTAGGTTCAATGGCTGCATGCAACCAAACACATCTTAACAAACCAACACTGGGCAGGCGCTACGTGATTGTGTCTGTGCGCGTGGACTCTGACATTGACACTGGCGAGTTGGCCTGGGTGATGGGCTTCGAGTCATTCATTCGCTTGTCCTCATAGCAACCTCCTCCTTCGCCTCCCTCGTGGATGAGATGTCGAACATCTTCCTGACTGCGTCGTACTACACCGGCTCTCTTGCTTTAGGCATACCAGCGAACATCATGCGGGCACCAATCTGCTCCCCACCAGGCGTCCGTGTCCTCTCTGAGAAAAGCAACAGCACCACATTGACGTTGATGATGAAAGGCACTTGCCCGACGGTGGTTGTCGTGGACTGCCGACCGAGCTGCTTGGCGGCATGGAAATACGGAGCCTTGTAATGCTCTGTCCATGACGGCATTTGCATGTTGGTGACGATAGCAGTCCCCGCGTCTCAGGCCCCGACCTCCACCATGTACGCGACCAGCATGCCCACTGCCATGTCCGCCACCAACACGCCCTCCTCCAGGTCTATGCGTCTGCGGCGCGAGGGAAGACGAGAGTGGGCGAAAAAAGACGGGAATTGGATGGAAAGCGACGGGATGAAAAAAGAGAGTGGGGGGATTTTGCCGCGAAAACAGTGCGACCAGTTACAAAAGCGGGGGCTTCGCCTTAATTTTGGGTGTGCCTAGGGCGTCGGAGTCCTACATGATTCGTATCCAGACTCCCGCAAAGCCCCCTGGTTTGGTTTCCGTTCACTGGAAAATTATGGCCCGGACTGCTCCGTGAACCGATAGGGTCGGTGTTGTATAGCATAGGGGGTCCGGACAGCCGCATCGGGATGGATACGTGCGGTTTGAGGGTGTGAATAGAGCAATCGCAAAATTTAAATAAAGAAATGTGGTCTCTGTTCGCAGGAGAACGAAACTTTGCACCACATCCTTGTGGGTTGCACGTTTTCTCGCATTACTTGGCATGAAGTGCTATCTTGGTGTCGTCTGCCCGTGCCAACACCGGACGGCACGGTGCCATTCTTCCCATGGTGGTCAGACGCCGCTGCCGCTGCCCCTAACTGCCTCCGCAAGGATTTTGCTTCGCTAGCCATCATCACCGCCTGGGCCATCTGGAAGCAAAGGAACGCAGTCATCTTCGAGAATGTGCAACCATCTCACACCCAGCTACTCTCAAGCATCAAGGATGAAGCCCGGCAATGGGGACGCGCTGGGGCCAAAGGACTAGCCGCGATCATCCCTGTAACCCGATCGCTTTGTACTAGGGCTGAGCAACCCCTTCTCCCTCTGCTCACTTGTGACCTCATCGGCGCCTACTAGTCAACGACCTTGTATTCTCTTTTTCCTATCAATGAAAAGATACAGCCTCGAGCATATTCGCGGAAAAAAAAGGTAAATGTATTCGCGAAAAAAAGGTAAATGCAACATACTAGCAAACCACCACAACTTGTTGTCTCCGGATGCATGCCTGACCACGCATGCATTGCCTTGGAACCGAAGGATAATAAACGCGTTTACCACTTGTTCTCTCCCGATCGATCAGCTGGTAAAGTAAGGAATCCCACCATTTTTTCTTCAAGGACGGGCGTTTTTGTGGGCAGGAGCGAGCACTGGCGCCGTACCACGTCCGTGCAATCAACCGCCCTACTACGTGTCTCCATTAGCTGCCATAAGAGGAAGGTCAAAGTCCCCAGCCCCCCATGACGGGGTGATCGCATATATAACATCCATCCAAACCATGTCCAGGCTGACTCGACATCGCCATGTCATCGACGAGAGCGCGGCGGAGCGGCGGCCGGTGGCGGCACGTGACGGTGGTGGACACGGGGTGCCGGTGCCGCCCGCGCCGCGCGAGGCTGCCGTCCTTCCTCTGGCCGTCCACGAAGCCGCCGGTGACGAGGAGCAGCAGCAGCTCCCATCCGTCATCCTCCGCCTCCGCCCACGTCTACAAGCACCACCAGGAGCCGGTAGCGACGAAGAAGGTGACGGCAAAGGCGTCGGCGCCGGTGGCGACGAAGAAGGTGGGCAGCAATCCGGCGAAAAGGGGGCGCGAGAAGATGGCAGCGGCGGCCGGGGAGGAGGAGGAGGAGGACGTTGGCGTGGCGGTGGAGAAGGAGTCGTCGGACCCGCGGGCGGACTTCCGTGACAGCATGGTGCGGATGGTGGTGGAGATGGGGCTCGGCGACTGGGACGGCCTCCGCTCCATGCTTCGCCGCCTGCTCGCGCTCAACGCGCCGCGACACCACGCCGCCATCCTCGCAGCCTTTGCCGAGGTCTGCGCCCAGCTAGCCGGCCCCTCGGAGTCTCCAGCGTCGCCGCCTCCGGCGTATCAATCAATACACGCGTGATGAGTGACTATTCGTCGGCCCGGCAAGCCGGCCAGGTCGTCTGCTCGTGTTTCTTTTCTGTGCGGTCTCAAGATCCTGGCACCACCTTGGTGTGCACATAAACCTGCGACTACCAACAGTGTCGTATAATGTGTGTGCTTGTGTGGCCTTCAGTTTTGCATGAAGGTCAGCAAGGAAGCTTGTTAGTTAATCAGCTCAAATATGTAACTATTTATGTACGATTAGCAGTGCTGTGTTTTATTATTCTATACATGCATTAGGCACTTTCTAATGTAATGAGCCGCTCTTCATTGGTGGGATTCACTCTTTTCTATATATCTACTCCCTCCGTCTCATCGCGAAAATGGATCTAAATGGATGTCTTCGAAACTAAAATACACTAGACTATTTTGATCGGTTGTCTTGTTTTGTTTTTATTTTAATCTGGGTCAGCTTAAGTTTTAGCAATTGTGTTATGATAGTGTTTATTGTTTGTATAGTGTGCTAGGCTGCTGTTGGGGACGGTATTTGTTCTGAGAGGAGAGTGAAATTGTTTGGTGCATGGTTGTAGTGTCTTTACACGTTTTGGCCTCGGTGTCTGCCAATGTAGTTGTGTGAGCCCCCTAAGAACTCCTACTCCGCGCTGAAACCATGGAATTGCTACCAAAGGTTCCGAATGTTGAAAAGAAAACTTCACTCACGTTGAAAATTCATAATTTTTGAAGGATGAATCGATGGAATTTTTATTTAAATTTGAATTAAAACAACGGGATACTCTCTCCATTTTCTTACTCCGCATATAAGATTTTTATTAAGTAAAACTTCATTTAGTTTAACAAAGTTTATATGAAAAAATATCTACATTCACAATACCAAATCAATACCATTAGATGCATCATAGAACTAATTTGTATATTGTACACCTTTAGTATTTGAGATGTTTATATATTTGTAATATAAATTTGGTGAAACTTTATGAAGCTCGACTTAGGATAAAACTAGTATGCGGAGGAAAAAATAGCGGAGGGAGTATTAACATTGTAGCAACAACTGCACGGCATAAAAATATCAATAGCACACACACGTGGGTTTCAAACAGTAGACCTATTCAAGGGGAGCAGTGCAGCCTACCAATGGGTTAGACGAGGGGTTGTTTATAAATTAGCTAGAATTCCACCTTATTTATATAAAATAATTTAAAATACAGAAATATTTCAAACGAAACAGTTCTTTTTTTCTGCTCACACATGAAATTGGGTCAAAAAATTTCTTGATTGCTGCTATATAACGCTCATATGGCCATCCCATGAAACTCTTGCTCGCGCAGCTTGGCTCCCTTCTCCGCTCGCTTGTTTAGCTTTTTTCACTTGCTCCATTAATAACTATGAGAAAAAAACTGACTAACATTTTTAGTTCATTTTTTAATCAAAATATGTAAACAGATTAAAACAAAATAGAATTTCAAAATTATGCGAATTTAAAAACGTTCATGGATTAAAAAAATGCAAAATGGAAAAAGCTTCTATAACTAAATAAATGTTCACTAACTTTAAAATTATTTTTGAACTTTACAAATATCCATAGTTAAATGTTCCTAAATTTTAGAAAATGGTTACAATTTTTTATAATGTTCACAATTTGAATAAATGTTCATGGATTAAAATTTGTAAAACGGAAAAGGAAAAAACGAAACCCAAATCACTTAACCAACTACACACACTCACAGACGGACGCCTTAGCGACCCAAGCCCCAATGCATCAGGAGGCTCCAAATCATGTGAGTTTAGGGCCCATTCGGAAGCTCGCTGGCTTCCAAAACGAGCCAGCTTCTCATGGAGTCAGCGCTAGCTAGCTTCTCATGGGAGCTAGCGAGCGTTCGACTGTCGAAAACAGTTCGTGGCAGACTGTAGCGAGAGAAAACAGTTCGTGGCGAGATGTAGCGAGAGGAAAACGCTTCGAGGGGGCACTTCAGGAGGGCATTCCCACGTAATATCGAGCAACTCCAGCTTCTCGTTTTCGCGAAGCTGCACGATCGCTGCTTCGAAAATTTGCACCACGGGTTGCTAGTTCTCCAGGAGCGGGCTCCTTGAAGCTGCGGCGTTCGGCCAGCTCCTCGTCCGCTTCCGGAGAAGCGTTGAGCAGGAGCACTTCCGAACGGGCCCTTAGTATCTTAATAGATTTGTCTTGTAATACTTTTATTTATTGTGTGGTGTGATACTATGTTTATCTTATTGTAAGACTATGTGATGTCGCTATCTCCATGGCCAAGATATGTTATGCTTTATGTGTTATCCATTTTCTCTTTGTCTTACATGCTTTGCTCTCTCACCACACCTCTTGCATGTGATCCTTGCATCGTCTTTAAATATCTTGTTGATGTCTCTCAATCTTGCTTTGTTCAAGTTGCTTCTTATGATCCTCAATATCATTTTGAGCTTTGCAAGATTTATTGCTAGATCTGAACCTGCACCTCACTGAACTCTCCATCTCCCTAAGCAACCAAAACTCAATTGTTAAAAGTGGCTACTAGAAAGGAAGCAGATTAGAAGCACTCGGGTGCTCCACCCCTTTATATTCAAAATAATTTAGTAATTCAAAAAAGGTCAAAAAATCCCAAACATTTTTGGAATCAAATATGACCAGATATTATACTCGTATAAAAAGTTTGGCCAAGGAATGATTCCCGTTGACTTCAGGGAAAAAACAAATTTGTGACGATAATATTGCATGAATAGTACTTGTACCTAGTGTTTTTGGCAAATCTTTAACCCTGGATATAATGAAAGTCGTTCCCTGTTTAATCTTTTTTATACGAGTGCAATACTTGGTCATGTTTGATTCCATAAAAAGTTTGCAATTTTTGACTTTTTATTGAATTACTAAATTATTTTTCAATATAGGGGGTGTGGCATCTGAGTGCTATGTATTTTCGCTACTGCAAATTTCTCATAGAAAGGCATTGTACAGTCTCTCACACTCGCATGTATTGTCTGCAGAGCATGAATTTTGACTAGGTCTTCTGCCACCTTTGTTCAACGGTTGCTGACGCACCAACTCGAGAAAATTGCACAATTTTAGTCGCCGGTAACTTCAACCCATAACAAATGGTGTTTTTTTCCCCAGTTCAGACGCATGTGAAAATGGAACATGCCAAGCACAAAGAAGTATGGCTCAAGTAAGGAGGAACCTTGAGAATATTTGCCGCAAAAAAAGAACCTTGAGAATATGCCATGTAGAGAGAAAATTAGCTTAAGCAAAGATAAGCCTTCAATTCTGAAGAAGTATAAGTAAGTGCATATAGTGCACTATAGACATTAGACAACATCTTTTGGAGTTAATTTTGACTCCAGAATATATGTTACATTTCTGAAAACTCTATTAGTGTTATCATCATGCACAACTAAAAAATCTGAAATAACTACATGAATAGAAATGATGACCTTCTTATGTGGTTCTTACATTTTTTTTTCCTAAGATGACATGTGTAGCATTGAAAAATAAAAATTCAGGAGACCTTGATTGGATTTCATGCCCCAACTTTTTAGATGAAATATAGGAATTATTACGAGCCGAATCTGGAGGCGAGAATCAATCTAGTGTAGTGTCACTATTCATGTCCTAAATTTTTAGATGAAGTATAGGAATTATTATATACTAAATCTGGACGCGAGGATCAATCAGGCGTAGTGTCACTATCCATGGCCTAAAGTTTTAGATGAAATATAGGAGTTATTACAAAGTGAACCTGGAGACGAGGATAAATTTGGCCCAGTGTCACTATTCATGCCATGAATTTTTAGATGAAATATAGTGATTATTACAAACTGAATATGTAGAGCATTGATACAATTGGTCAAAAATTGTCAATTGACCCCGTGATGTTTATATAGTCAGTTGGATACAAAAATTTTGTAGACTCGTGAACAACGCAGCATACCTTATGGATGGAATGTATGAGCCATTTATTAACGCGGTAAGATAACCATGTTAACATCAATATTTCACTTTTATATTATGACTAGCGTACACCCGTTAATGGTGCGATTCAGGGGCAACAATCGAGGCCAGTTTTGGAGAATACCGGCAATCAAGCTCCTTCCAGACCCTCACCAACCATTCCACCTGCTACTGTGTCGCTCCCTGCTCCCTCTGCGTCTCTGCCTCCGCCGCCCCCGCTCACAGCTAGCAGGCTCTTGCTTTCTTCAGAGCAGGGCGGAGAGCTGGTCCCGCGCGACATGGCCAACTTCCCATTCGATCCGGCCCCTTTTCTTCCTCTGCATCATCAAGCAATCCAGGTGAAAGGAAGACCAGCGAGAGTCAGGGTTATTTCGAGCCCTTCTCTGCCACGCCATGAAGACTGGGCAATCGCCACCATTGTACCAATGCCCAACCAGCAGGTTCACTTCCCAAATGTTCGTCAAATCATTGGTGAGTTCATTACGCAAGTCAAGCATCTAGGGTTTCAAGAGATTTGTCAATGCCCTTTCGGTCAAGCTTATGTCAGATTAAACTCCCCTTTCGACCGTGATGCTCTGGTTCTGCAAAGCCCGCATGTCCATGGAGATGTACATATCATCTTTCAGAGGCATAACCAGGGCATCAACTGGAGAAGTTTGCATCTTGACAGGGATGTTTGGGCTTTGTTAGTGGGATTTCCTTTTGATAAACGAGAGATGCATGAGCTGGCGGATGCAGTAAGGAGTTTTGGCAAATTATTGCTATGGGACAGAGCCAGAAGTACCAGAGCTGCACTCATGGTTAAGATTAGGGTTGAAAACTTAAGCGATGTTCCTGTTAGTATTGTGGTTGGAGAATCTGATGATCCAAATGCAGAGTCCTGGTCTGTGCCTGTGATTATTCTCCAACAAGATCTGCTGGGTGCTGGACCTCCAGAAGAAGACCCTGTTCCTGTGGATGAAAATCCTCATCCACAGCCAGTCAACAATTTTTTCACCCCAATCAACTGAATCACTTTGTTGGACCCATCCAACAGCACCAAGTTCAAGATATCATGGGAGGAGACCCACAAAATTTCCATCAGCAGGCAATGCAGATTCAGGCAGCTGATGAGGAACCTGAAGATGAGGATGAGGATCTCCCTGGATGGGGGCACTGGGCAATGCTTGCTGAAGATGATGACCTCATTGATCAGGAAATTGAAGAGGGAGAATTTGTGGAGCTAGCTGATCTGTTTCAGCCTTTGGAAGAACAGTTGCAAGTGGCTCTCCCTGATATGGACATTCATAGTGATCTCACTATTTCTGTGGGATCAAATGGGGTGGAGATTGATATGCAAGAGGCCAATGCTCAGCCTGTCTTGGAGGGAAATGGTTTTTTAAACAATTTGGGCCAGGCCCATGTGGATCTCCCTGACCTCAACTTGGCCCTTGGGCCCATGATAGTGGACCAGCTGAACTTTCCCCAGCCTGAGCCTGCTATGCCTGTCATTGCTGCTCCTCTAGAGTTCTATCCTATTTTGCCAGAAATGGAGCCACCATTAATTGTTCAACTTGATTTAAATCAAGAGCTGCCTCCTTCACCTGCAATCATTGAATCTCATGTGAATGCTCCTTTGGAAATCTCTCAGTTGGAGGATAACTTGTTCCCTGATGAGGAGGATGGCTCGTTATTTAACTTAAATCTTGCTGAAGGAGAGGACCCAGTTATTCAGTTAGCTTCTCATGCAGAAATTTTGGCAGCTCAGCTTAGGGAAGATGACCAGAGCTCTTTTGTTGATGAGGAAATTGAAATCCTTGACTGTTCTTCTGTTGGTTCTTCCAAGCCTGACTCTGAATGTAGGGCTGTTACATGCTCTTCTAACTCTCATTCCTCAGCACCACCAGGGTTTTCTATCAAAGGGAAATATTTATCTATTGATGATACTGTTGCAGATTCTGGCAGTCAATCTGTGGCTTGTTTATCTGCGTGGGAGAAGCATTTCTCTGTTAGTGCTGAAGGCCTCACTAAAGTTCAGGTACCTTATGACTGGGTGGATTTCATTTGTTATGCCCTTTTGACTCCTGATAAATTTGAGTGGGCCAAGATGTTCTTGTTGTCTCCTATGTGGGCTATTATTTGTCAAGAGTTTCAGAAATCTCAACATCTCACCTTCTTCATTCCTCCTTCTTGCCCTGTAACTGTGGCTCCTTCTTGCTCTCAGTTGCAGGCTCCTAGCTTGGAGGATATGCAACCTTTACCTGCTGAGGTGGTCAGCTTCTCCAGTCATGCTGCTGTTAAGGGAAAAAGGAAGGACAGGTTGCCTATTGTGGAATCTGAGGTAAGAAGAAGTGAGAGATTGCAACACTTAAACAAGGGATATAGGAAGAAAACATGTCATGATAGTAACTGTTTGGCTTGTACTGCTAAGCCTTCTGTCTGCAATTCAAAAATAATAAAGAATCTGAACTCTTCTTACTGCAAGGTGGACCCTAAGGCTTGCTCTGAAGAAATCCTCTTGCAGAAGAAAGTTAAAAGAGGGGGGAAGCCATCAGCATGGAAGGACTGAAGCCTTGGGAAGCACTGTGGGGAGTTCTTGAAGCTGCCCTTCTTTTGGATCAAATTAGGTCCTTTTGTCTAGGGTCCTTGCTACTGAAATTTCAGTTCATCTTTACTGTAATAAATTCAACCTCTGTTCCCTGGACTTTTATGAGAACCTTCAATCTGTGGGCCTGTCTTAGTTTGAGTCTTTGGACCATTTTAAAAATTCCTGCTCAGTGGTGGTTCCTGCTGTATGCCTGCGTGTTTCTGCAATGAATAGATCCTGGAATATTTTAAACTGGAATGTGAGAGGTATAAACTCCAGTGATAAGTGGCTTGCAATTTCTAATAAAATTGAAGAATCACAGTGCTCAGTTATCTGTCTGCAAGAAACCAAAAGAGAAGTTTTTGACATCTCTTATTTAAGAAAATTTGCCCCAAAAAGAATCAATAAATTTGAGTTCTCACCCTCTATAGGGGCTTCTGGGGGTCTGCTTGTGGCTTGGAGTGATGCTATGTTTCAAGGAGAATGTCTGTTTAAAAATTATTTCTCTCTTTCAATGAGGTTTATTTCAGTGCACACAGGAGAATCATGGATCCTAACTAATATTTATGGTCCCTGTGATGAGGAAGGGAGACATTTATTTCTGGACTGGTTCAAAAACATTCAGATGCCTGTGGAAACAAACTGGCTGATTTCTGGGGATTTTAATTATATTAGATATCCTTCCAATAGAAATGATGGTGCTGGGAATATAAACAATATGATGGATTTCAATGCTGCAATCAGTCAATTAGCTTTGGTAGAAATTCCTTTGAAGGGAAGAAGTTTTACTTGGAGTAACATGCAGCAAGCACCTTTGTTAGAAAAAATTGATTGGGTATTCACATCTGAAAACTGGTCCTCTCAATACCCAAATACCTTGTCCTTTCCCTTGGCCAAGCCTATTTCTGATCATTGCCCATTTGTGATCCAAATTGGTACTTCTATCCCCAAAGCAAAAGTATTCAGGTTTGAGAACTTTTGGCTTCAACTTCCAGATTTCCAAGAAGTAGTAAAGTCCAGCTGGCACCAACCCATTCAAGCCACTAATTCTGCCAAACTCATCACTGCAAAGTTTAAAAGGCTTAGGAAAAGTCTAAAGTTTTGGAGTAAGGGCATTTCCAACCTTGCACTCAGCATTCAGGCCACAAATAGTGTAATCTTGATGTGCGATTATTTTGAGGAGTTTAGAATACTATCAGATATGGAACAAAATGGCAGAGAAATCTTGAAAGAGCATCTCTTGAGGTTGTTGTCTTTTCAAAGCATTTACTGGAGACAGAGAGCAACAATTAGATGGGTAAAGTTTGGAGATGAGAATTCAAAATTCTTTCAGGCTAAAGCTACCATCAAATACAGGCATAACTTCATTCAAACTCTTATCAATGATCAGGGGGTAGAAGTAATAGAGCATCATGCTAAGGCTGCAGTTCTTTGGTCAGCTTTCAAAGAAAGATTGGGTAATTCAAGTGAGATGTCTGACCATCTTAATCTAATAAGACTTATTCACAGAGTTGATGGTTTAGAAGATTTAGATGCTCCTTTCTCAAAACAGGAAATTGACTATGTGGTCAAGGATCTTCCTTCTGATAAAGCACCTGGTCCTGATGGATTCAATGAAGATTTCATTAAAGCTTGTTGGAGCATCATTGCTGAAGATTTCTACAGGCTGATTAATGATTTCTATCATGGAAATATTTCTCTGCAAAGTATCAATGCTTCCTTCATCACTCTAATTCCCAAAAAGGACAATCCTGTCAGAGCAAATGATTTCAGACCAATTTCACTTCTCAATTGCTCCATCAAGATCATTTCCAAGTTGCTGGCCAATAGACTTCAGACAGTTATTCTCAATTTGGTTCATGTCAATCAGTATGGATTTATTAAGAGCAGAACCATTAATGACTGTCTAGGATGGGCTTATGAGTACTTACATCAGTGTCAGCAGTCTAAATTGCCCATTGTTCTCCTCAGGCTAGACTTTGAAAAGGCTTTTGATCTTCTGAACCATCAAGCTATTCTTGCAATTCTCAAAGCAAGAGGTTTTGGAGATAGATGGATGAATTGGACCTCCATGCTCCTTTCCTCTGGTACTTCTTCAGTGTTGCTTAATGGGGTGCCAGGAAAATTCTTTCATTGCAATCAAGGGGTTAGACAAGGTGACCCTGTCTCTCCTTTGCTATTTGTGTTGGCTGCTGACCTACTCCAATCCACCCTCAATGAAGCTATGCAAAATCAGCTGATTCTTCCTCCTATTGTTAGTCAAGCTTGCCCTGACTTCCCAGTGATTCGGTTTGCTGATGATACCATCTTAGTCCTGCCAGCTGATATGAGACAAATTGAGCAAGTCAAAAATCTCCTCCTTCATTACTCTGCTTTCACAGGTCTGAGAGTGAATTATGAGAAATCCTTCTTGGTGCCACTAAATGTACCAATCACACAGCTTCACTCTTTGCTTAATGTTTTGGGCTGCCAGCAAGGTCATTTTCCTTTCACCTATTTAGGTCTCCCTCTTGGCACAACAAAACCAAAAATTGAAGATTTTAACCCAATGATGCAAAGAATTGAAAGAAGGCTTTCTGGCTGCTCCACTATGTTATCTTATGATGGCAGGCTTTTGCTTATAAAATCAGTTTTTGCATCTCTGCCAATTTTCTTCATGAGCTCTCTAGCTCTCCCAGTTGGTGTGTTACAGCAAATCAACAAGTACTTGAGAAATTTCCTTTGGAGGAAATTTGGTATGGAGGATAGAGGAACTGCACTTATTGCTTGGTCCAAGGTTTGTAGGCCAAAAAAGCAAGGAGGACTTGGAATACTTGATATCTCTATTCACAACAAGGCACTACTAATGAAAAATATGCTTAAATTTCTCAATAAGGAGGATATACCTTGGATTAATTTGATCTGGGAGAAATATTACCACACTGAACTGCCAAGAAGGAAAGTTGAAGGCTCTTTCTGGTGGAAGTCTCATATTGCTCTCCTGGAGAGATTCAAACAAATCAGCAAATGCTCCATTGGGTCAGGACAATCTATTCTCTGTTGGTCAGATACTTGGTTGGAACAGCAGCTCCAATCTTTGCTCCCTCACCTTCACTCCTTTGCCCTTCATGAGGATCAATCGGTACTAAGTTTCTTTCAGGAGGAAAATTGGATTGATCAGTTCCATTTACCTCTCTCTGTAGTAGCATTTGAAGAATTCAACCAGCTCCCCTCTTTGGCTCCGACCTTAGACCCACAAGTTAAAGATAGGTGGAACATTATTGGTGCTTCTGGCAGGCCCTCTTCAATTCTGATCTATAATTTGCTTCTGGACAATCATGAGGAGCATCCGTTTTTCAGTCTCATTTGGGATAGCTCCAGCAGGCTAAAGCATAAAATCTTTTTTTGGTTGGTAGCTCACTGTCGAATCAACACTAGGGCTCTTCTTCTAAGGAAAGGCATGCACCTTGATGATACCTTTTGCCCTAACTGTAATCAGCAAGCAGAAGAAACTCCTATGCATTTATTGTGGGATTGCAGTTTTGCGCAAGACTGCTGGAACTCTCTGATTCCAAACAGACGAAGAGGAACTTCTGTTTATGAGGACACCATCTTGGCCACGCAGCTCCTTCCAAAACAATTTGCTATCGAAATCCTTATTTTGGGTTGTTGGAACATTTGGATTCAGCGAAATAACTTTGTGTTCAGAGCACTTCCTCATTCAATTCAGTCTTGGAGATACCACCTCAAGAATGATCTTAAGCTACTTCGACATAAGATCAAGCAAAAGTTTGCAGTTCGCTTTTCACAGTGGATAGATCATAATCTGTAATCATGGGTTCCATTCCTAGAGCAGGCATTGGCTAGCTTATAATCTTTATTCTTTTGGAATTTGTAACTTTTTGTACTATATTTTGCTTTAATTGATTTACCGTAGAACATTTTGTTCTACGGTGTTGGGTCAAAAAAAAAACTAGCGTACATAACTAAATCACTGATGGAGCTATGTGCAAGACAGGGGTGGCCCAAACCTTGGAAAACTAGTGAAGTTTATTTTTTGGGGGGGGGGGGTACTTTTGCCCCCACCCCACAAGACATTCATTTCTTATTTGGGGCCGGGGTTTTGATTGGAAAATAACCAATATTCACTTAATATGTTGAAATGCTTACACGATTTTTCCCTTTCTTTAGTATTGATCCATCATTTCTGAATGTGGCCCTACATTTTCGAGTGGTGCTACAATGCAATTGAAGCTAAATAAACTATTTCTGTTTGGTGTTAACATTTTCAGTTATGTTATAACTAACTTGTTTATCACAATGTTTGTCTCAGATATTATAAAAATGTTGTTTATCCAGAAAACCGGAGAAACTCAATATGTTTTTGTTTCATTTAGGACATGTAACTTTAGGAACCAAACACGCTGACTGAGGTTTTTCTATGCAGTGTCTGATTCATGTCTATCAGGGTTAAAAACAAAATGCAAGAGATAAGATATAAATAATTGCGATGTGAAACCAACTACTGTGCAACATAACTAAAGGCAATAATGTTGATTCTTTACCTCAGGGTGGTATTAGTTGTCAGAGAAGTATCATAAAATTCAAAAATCTATGATAGGAAAATCGGGCCATCCACCAACTGGTTGTAGTTGCAGCTATACTAATTATCAAACTACTCAATTACTTATGTTTTTTCAATATGAAAGGCAATACATTAATGAATTTTATATTATTGCACCAATGTTCTCTCCCTTCGTATCCTAGCGCGATGCGGTTTTTAGCCACTGATCCCATGCATACGACGCAAGCAGAGAATGACCTTGTGGGCGTTTGATTTCTAGGTAGATAGATTCAACTGCACACTTGTCAGCTTATGTCGTCCAATTATTTTGCGGATTGAACTTTTAAAATGATCTAACTTTTAACTTGCGTACTTGAGTACCCGCAAAAAATAAAATAAAAATAAAAACTTGTGTACTTGAGTTACAATCCGTCTTCATCATCAGCTTGGTCTCGCCTGATGCGGAGGCCATACTCAATATACCACTTCGATCAGGTGGAGGCGAGGATTTTCTTGCGTGGGCACACGAGACTTCAGGCAAATACTGCTGGAATTTAGTCTATTTTGGGCAGCCCAATAACTATTTCAGAAATTCCTAATAAATCCTAGAGGCCCACTTAGCCCATTTGTGCAAGGCAAGGGATACTACTAAAAGTTTAGTCCCACATTGCTAGTTTAGTGGGAGTTGGACCTCCTTATAAGGGGGGTTCTTTCCCCACTTGTATGAGCATGAGAACAAGAGGGGCATCCACGCGCGCTCCTTCTCCGCCGCCCGCCATGCCACGCCACGCCACGCCTCGCCTCGCCTCGTCATGACGCACACCCTTCGGCTGCTGTCTGTTCGTTTCATCTCCCTCGGTCCCTTCAGCTCCCGGCGCTGCCCTCTCGCCTCCTTCTCTTGCGCCTATAAAAGGGAGGTCGCTCCTCTCAGCAAGACGCACCAGAATCTCTTCCTTCTCTCGCCACAAGTTCCTGAGCACTACGCTGCTGCTACGTTCTTCCTCATCCCGGCTTGCGGCGTGCACCGCAGGTCGGGACAGTAGTCCTGTACGGGAGAAGGGTGATAAGTTTTTTGGGGAGCGCTCAGCACGACTACTGGCTTCTTCATCACGGACGCCCCGGACTTGGACGACTACTTCCCCGACGTCCACGACCTCCTCGATGACATGGCTGGCGAGGACATCGACCCCAAGTCCAGCACTTCTGCTGCTGCTGCCCCGTACGTGTTCGTCCTCTTTCCATTAGAGGTTCTGCTACAGTTCCTTGTTCTAGTGTTTGCCCTGAATATGTTAGACTCTATTTTATATATGCAACTTGCTATACTGTTTCCTCAAGATATGTTTAGTTACGGTTCATATATGAAGATGTTGTTTACCTTCTCTTTGTCAAATCGCATGGCTTGTTTTATCACTGCTACACTACTCATGTTTTATCTAGTATTTCTGTTAATAAAATCACTCGATAAATGTTGGAAATATGCCCTAGAGGCAATAATAAAAGTGTTATTATTATATTTCTTTGTTCATGATAATAGTCTTTTATTCATGCTATAACTGTATTATCCGGAAATCATAATACACGTGTGAATACATAGACCACAATATGTCCCTAGTGAGCCTCTAGTTGACTAGCTCGTTGTGATCAACAGATAGTCATGGTTTCCTGGCTATGGACATTGGATGTCGTTGATAACGGGATCACATCATTAGGAGAATGATGTGATGGACAAGACCCAATCCTAAGCCTAGCACAAAGATCGTGTAGTTCGTATGCTAAAGCTTTTCTAAATGTCAAGTATCTTTTCCTTAGACCATGAGATTGTGCAACTCCCGGATACCGTAGGAATGCTTTGGGTGTACCAAACGTCACAACGTAACTGGGTGGCTATAAAGGTGCATTACAGGTATCTCCGAAAGTGTCTGTTGGGTTGGCACGAATCGAGACTGGGATTTGTCACTCCGTGTAAACGGAGAGGTATCTCTGGGCCCACTCGGCAGGACATCATCATAATGTGCACAATGTGATCAAGGAGTTGATCACGGGATGATGTGTTACGGAACGAGTAAAGAGACTTGCCGGTAACGAGATTGAACAAGGTATCGGTATACCGACGATCGAATCTCGGGCAAGTACAATACCGCTAGACAAAGGGAATTGTATACGGGATCGATTGAGTCGTTGACATCGTGGTTCATCCGATGAGATCATCGTGGAACATGTGGGAGCCAACATGGGTATCCAGATCCCGCTGTTGGTTATTGAACGGAGAACGTCTCGGTCATGTCTGCATGTCTCCCGAACCCGTAGGGTCTACACACTTAAGGTTCGATGACGCTAGGGTTATAAAGGAAGTTTGTATGTGGTTACCGAATGTTGTTCGGAGTCCCGGATGAGATCCCGGACGTCACGAGGAGTTCCGGAATAGTCCGGAGGTAAAGATTTATATATGGAAAGTTGTTGTTTGGGTTCCGGAAAAAGTTCGGGTTTTTTCGGTATTGTACCGGGAAGCTTCCAGAAGGTTCCGGAGGATTCCGGAGGGGTCCGGAGGTCCGGAAATTGTTCCACCACGTCCAATACAGTAGCATGGGCTGTAAGGGGGCGCCCTAGCCTTTATGGGCCAAGGGAACCAGCCCCCCAAGGCCCATGCGCATGGGAAGGGGGAAACCCTAAAGGGGGAGGCCTCCACTTGACTTGGGAGGCACTCCTCCCCTCTTGGCCGCACCCCTTGGGGTGGGAAACCCTAAAGGGGTCGCAGCCCCCCCTTCCCCCTATATATAGTTGAGGTTTGGGGCTGCTAAAGACATGAGAACTTCTCCCTCTATTGGTGCAGCCCTACCTCTCTCCCTACTCCTCCTCTCCCATGGTGCTTGGCGAAGCCCTGCGGGATTGCCACGCTCCTCCACCACCACCACGCCGTTGTGCTGCTGTTGGATGGAGTCTTCCTCAACCTCTCCCTCTCTCCTTGCTGGATCAAGGTGTGGGAGACGTCACCGGGCTGTACGTGTGTTGAACGCGGAGGTGCCGTCTGTTCGGCACTAGGATCTCCGGTGATCTGGATCACGACGAGTACGACTCCTTCAACCCCATTCTCTTGAACGCTTCCGCTTAGCGATCTACAAGGGTATGTAGATGCACTCTCCTTCCCCTCGTTGCTGGTTTCTCCATAGATAGATCTTGGTGACACGTAGGAAAATTTTGAATTTCTGCTACGTTCCCCAACAGTGGCATCATGAGCTAGGTCTATTGCGTAGATTCTTTGCACGAGTAGAACACAAAGTAGTTGTGGGCGTTGATTTTGTTCAATATGCTTACCGTTATTAGTCCAATCTTGTTTCGACGGTATTGTGGGATGAAGCGGCCCAGACCGACCTTACACGTACTCTTACGTGAGACAGGTTCCACCGATTGACATGCACTTGGTGCATAAGGTGGCTAGCGGGTGCCAGTCTCTCCCACTTTAGTCGGAACGGATTCGATGAAAAGGGTCCTTATGAAGGGTAAATAGCAATTGGCATATCACGTTGTGGTCTTGCGTAGGTAAGAAACGTTCTTGCTAGAAACCCATAGCAGCCACGTAAAACATGCAAACAACAATTAGAGGACGTCTAACTTGTTTTTGCAGGGTATGCTTTGTGATGTGATATGGCTAAGAAGAATGTGATGAATGATATGTGATGTATGAGATTGATCATGTTCTTGTAATAGGATTCACGACTTGCATGTCGATGAGTATGACAACCGGCAGGAGCCATAGGAGTTGTCTTTATTTATTGTATGACCTGCGTGTCATTGAAGAACGCCATGTAAACTACTTTACTTTATTGCTAAACGCGTTAGTCATAGAAGTAGAAGTAGAAGTAGTCGTTGGCGTGACAACTTCATGAAGACACGATGATGGAGATCATGATGATGGAGATCATGGTGTCATGCCGGTGACAAGATGATCATGGAGCCCCGAAGATGAAGATCAAAGGAGCTATATGATATTGGCCATATCAAGTCACTACTCTATTTGATTGCATGTGATGTTTATCATGTTTATGCTTAGAACGACGGTAGTAAATAAGATGATCCCTTACAACAATTTCAAGAAGTGTTCTCCCCTAACTGTGCACCGTTGCTACAGTTCGTCGCTTCTAAGCACCACGTGATGATCGGGTGTGATGGATTCTTACGTTCACATACAATGGGTGTAAGACAGTTTTACACAGCGAAAACACTTAGGGTTAACTTGACGAGCCAAGCATGTACAGACATGGCCTCGGAACACGGAGACCGAAAGGTCGAGCATGAGTCGTATAGTAGATACGATCAACATGAAGATGTTCACCGATGATGACTAGTCCGTCTCACGTGATGATCGGACACGACCTAGTTGACTCGGATCATGTAATCACTTAGATGACCAGAGGGATGTCTATTTGAGTGGGAGTTCATAAGATGAACTTAATTATCCTGAACATAGTCAAAAGATTTTTGCAAATTATGTCGTAGCTCGCGCTTTAGTTCTACTGTTTTAGATATGTTCCTAGAGAAAATATAGTTGAAAGTTGATAGTAGCAATTATGCGGACAGTAGAAAGCTTATGTCCTTAATGCACTGCTCAGTGTGCTGAACCCCAAACGTCGTTTGTGGATGTTTCGAACATCGAACATACACGTTTTGATAACTACGTGATAGTTCAGTTAAATGGTTTAAGTAGAGGCACCAAATATGTTTTCGAAACGTCGCGGAACATATGAGATGTTTCGAGGGCTGAAATTGGGATTTCAGGCTCGTGCCCACGTCAAGAGGTATAAGACCTCCGACGATTTTCTTAACCTGCAAACTAAGGGAGAAAAGCTCAATCGTTGAGCTTGTGCTCAGATTGTCTGAGTGCAACAATCACTTGAATCGAGTGGGAGTTGATCTTCCAGATGAGATAGTGATGTTTCTCCAAAGTCATTACCACCAAGCTGCTAGAGCTTTGTGATGAACTATAACAAATCAGGGATAGATATGATGATCCTTGAGATATTCGTGATGTTTGACACAGCGAAAGTAGAGATCAAGAAGGAGCATCAATTGTTGATGGTTGGTGAAACCACTAGTTTCAAGAAGGGCAAGGGCAAGAAGGGATACTTCATGAAACGGCAAATCAGCTGCTGCTCTAATGAAGAAACCCAAGGTTGAACCCAAACCCGAGAGTAAGTGCTTCTGTGATAAGGGGAATGGTCACTAGAGCAGAATTACCCTAGATACTTGGTAGATGAGAAGGCTGGCAAGGTCGATAGAAGTATATTGGATATACATTATGTTAATGTGTACTTTACTAGTACTCCTAGTAGCACCAGGGTATTAGATACCGGTTCGGTTGCTAAGTGTTAGTAACTCGAAATAAAAGCTACGGAGTAAACGGAGACTAGCTAAAGGTGAGCTGACGATATGTGTTGGAAGTTTTTCCAAGCTTGATGTGATCAAGCATCGCACGCTCCCTCTACCATCAAGATTAGTATTAAACCTAAATAATTGTCATTTGGTGTTTGCGTTGAGCATAGACATGATTGGATTATGTCTATCGCAATATGGTTATTCATTTAAGGAGAATAATGGTTACTCTATTTATTTGAATAAAACCTTCAATGGTCTTGCACCTATAGGAATGGTTTATTGAATCTCGATCGTAGTGATACACATTTTCATGCCAAAAGATATAAGATAGTAATGATAGTACCACTTGCTTGTGGCACTGCCATGTAAGTCATATTGGTATAAAACGCATGAAGAAGCTCCATGTTGATGGATCTTTGGACTCACTCGTTTTTGAAAAGTTTGAGACATGCGAACCATGTCTATTGGTGTATACGCATGAAGAAACTCCATGCAGATGGATCGTTTGTACTCACTTGATTTTGAATCACTTGAGATATACAAATCATACCACATGGGCAAGATGACTGAAAAGCCTCGTTTTCAGTAAGATGGAACAAGATAGCAACTTGTTGGAAGTAACACATTTTGATGTGTGCAGTCCAATGAGTGCTGAGGCATGCAGTGAATATCGTTATGTTCTTACTTCACAGATGATTCGAGTAGATGTTGAGAATATTTACTTGATGAAACACAAGTCTGAATTATTGAATGGTTCAAGTAATTTCAGAGTGAAGTTGAAGATCATCGTGACAAGAGGATAAAATGTCTATGATAAGATCATAGAGATGAGTATCTGAGTTATGAGTTTTGGCACACAATTAAGACATTGTGGAAATTGTTTCGCAATTAATACCGCCGGGAACACCATAGTGTGATGGTGTGTCCGAACATCATAGTTGCACCCTATTGGATATGGTGCGTACCATGATGTCTCTTATCAAATTACCACTATTGTTCATGGGTTAGGCATTAGAGACAACCACATTCACTTTAAATAGGGCACCACGTAATTCCGTTGAGATGACACCGTATGAATTATGGTTTAGAGAAACCTAAGTTGTCGTTTCTTAAAAGTTTGGGGCTGCAACGCTTATGTGAAAAAGTTTCAGGTTGATAAGCTTGAACCCAAAGCGGATAAAATGCATCTTCATAGGACACCCAAAAACAGTTGGGTATACCTCCTAATTCAGATCCTAAAGCAATAGGGATTGTTTCTTGAATCGGGTCCTTTCTCGAAGAAAGGTTTATCTCAAAAGAATTGAGTGGGAGGATGGTGGAGACTTGATATGGTTATTGAACCATCACTTCAACCAGTGTGTATCAGGGCACAGGAAGTTGTTCATGTGGCACCTACACCAATTGAAGTAGAAGCTTATGATAGTGATCATGAAGTTTCGGATCAAGTCACTGCCGTACCTCGTAGGGTGACAAGGATACGTACTACTTCAGAGTGGTACAGTAATCCTGTCTTGAAGGTCATGTTGCTAGACAACAATGAACCTACGAGCTATGGAGAAGCGATGGTGGGCCCAAATTCCGACAAATGGTTAAGAAACCATGAAATCCGAGATAGGATCCATGTATCAAAACAAAGCATGGACTTTGGTGGACTTGCCCGATGATCGGCAAGCCATTGAGATAAATGGATCTTTAAGAAGAAGACGGACGTGGACGGTAATGTCACCGTCTATGAAGCTCGACTTGTGGCAAGGAGTTTTTCACAAGTTCAAGGAGTTGACTACGATGAGATTTTCTCATCCGTAGCGATGCTTAAAGTCCGTCGGAATCACGTTAGCACAAGCTGCATTTATGAAATCTGGCAGATGGATGTCAAAACGAGTTTCCTTACCAGTCGTAAGGAAAGGTTGTATGCGATACAATCAGAAAGGTTTTGTCGATCCTAAGGATGCTAAAAGGTATGCTAGCTCCAGCGATCCTTCCATGGACTGGAGTAAGCATCTCGGAGTTGGAATGTGCGCTTTGATAAGATGATCAAAGATTTTGGGTTTATACAAAGTTTATGAGAAACTTGTATTTCCAAAGAAGTGAGTGGGAGCACTATAGAATTTCTGATGAGTATATGTTGTTGACATATATTGATGATCAGAAATGACGTAGGATTTCTGGAAAGCATATAGGGTTATTTGAAAAGTGTTTTTCAATGGAAAACCTGGATTAAGCTACTTGAACGTTGAGCATCAAGATCTATAAGGATGGATCAAAACGCTTAATGGTACTTTCAAATGAGAACATACCTTGACATGATCTTGAAGGTGTTCAAGATGGATCAGTCAAAGAAGAAGTTCTTGCCTGAGTTGTAAGGTACGAAGTTAAGACTTAAAGCTCGACCATGGCAGAATAGAAAGGACGCAGGTCGTCTCCTATGCTTAAGACATAGGCTCTACAGTATGCTATGATGTGTACCGCGCCTGAAGTGTGCCTTGCCATGAGTTAATCAAGGGGTACAAGAGTGATCCAAGAATGGATCACAGACAGCGGTCAAAGTTATCCTTAGTAACTAGTGGACTAAGGAATTTTCTCGATTATGGAGGTGGTAAAAGAGTTCGTCGTAAAGGTTATGTCGATGCAAGCTTAACACCTATCCGGATAGCTCTAAGTAGAGATACCGGATACGTATAATGGGGCAACAATTTAGAATAGCTCCAAGTGGAACAGTTATTTGGAATGGCTCCAAAGAGAACGTGGTAGCTACATCTAGGAGATGACATAGAGATTTGTAAAGCACACACGGATCTGAAAGGTTCAGACCCGTTGACTAAAACCTCTCTCACAAGCAAAACATGATCAAACCCCAGAACTCATTGAGTCTTAATCACATGATGATGTGAACTAGTTTAATGACACTAGTAAACTCTTTGGATGTTGATCACATGGCGATGTGACCTGTCAGTGTTAATCACATGGTGATGTGAACTAGATTATTGACTCTAGTGCAAGTGGGAGACTGTTGGAAATATGCCCTAGAGGCAATAATAAAAGTGTTATTATTATATTTCTTTGTTCATGATAATAGTCTTTTATTCATGCTATAACTGTATTATCCGGAAATCATAATACACGTGTGAATACATAGACCACAATATGTCCCTAGTGAGCCTCTAGTTGACTAGCTCCTTGTGATCAACAGATAGTCATGGTTTCCTGGCTATGGACATTGGATGTCGTTGATAACGGGATCACATCATTAGGAGAATGATGTGATGGACAAGAACCAATCCTAAGCCTAGCACAAAGATCGTGTAGTTCGTATGCTAAAGCTTTTCTAAATGTCAAGTATCTTTTCCTTAGACCATGAGATTGTGCAACTCCCGGATACCGTAGGAATGCTTTGGGTGTACCAAACGTCACAACATAACTGGGTGGCTATAAAGGTGCATTACAGGTATCTCCGAAAGTGTCTGTTGGGTTGGCACGAATCGAGACTGGGATTTGTCACTCCGTGTAAATGGAGAGGTATCTCTGGGCCCACTCGGTAGGACATCATCATAATGTGCACAATGTGATCAAGGAGTTGATCACGGGATGATGTGTTACGGAACGAGTAAAGAGACTTGCCGGTAACGAGATTGAACAAGGTATCGGTATACCGACGATCGAATCTCGGGCAAGTACAATACCGCTAGACAAAGGGAATTGTATACGGGATCGATTGAGTCCTTGACATCGTGGTTCATCCGATGAGATCATCGTGGAACATGTGGGAGCCAACATGGGTATCTAGATCCCGCTGTTGGTTATTGATCGGAGAACGTCTCAGTCATGTCTGCATGTCTCCCGAACCCGTAGGGTCTACACACTTAAGGTTCGATGACGCTAGGGTTATAAAGGAAGTTTGTATGTGGTTACTGAATGTTGTTCGGAGTCCCGGATGAGATCCCGGATGTCACGAGGAGTTCCGGAATAGTCCGGAGGTAAAGATTTATATATGGAAAGTTGTTGTTCGGGTTCCGGAAAAAGTTCGGGTTTTTTCGGTATTGTACCGGGAAGCTTCCAGAAGGTTCCGGAGGATTCCGGAGGGGTTCAGAGGTCCGGAAATTGTTCCACCACGTCCAATACAGTAGCATGGGCTGTAAGGGGGCGCCCTAGCCTTTATGGGCCAAGGGAACCAGCCCCCCAAGGCCCATGCGCATGGGAAGGGGGAAACCCTAAAGGGGGAGGCCTCCACTTGACTTGGGAGGCACTCCTCCCCCCTTGGCCGCACCCCTTGGGGTGGGAAACCCTAAAGGGGGCGCAGCCCCCCCTTCCCCCTATATATAGTTGAGGTTTGGGGCTGCTAAAGACATGAGAACTTCTCCCTCTATTGGTGCAGCCCTACCTCTCTCCCTACTCCTCCTCTCCCATGGTGCTTGGCGAAGCCCTGCGGGATTGCCACGCTCCTCCACCACCACCACGCCGTTGTGCTGCTGTTGGGTGGAGTCTTCCTCAACCTCTCCCTCTCTCCTTGCTGGATCAAGGCGTGGGAGACGTCACCGGGCTGTACGTGTGTTGAACGCGGAGGTGCCGTCCGTTCGGCACTAGGATCTCCGGTGATCTGGATCACGACGAGTACGACTCCTTCAACCCCGTTCTCTTGAACGCTTCCGCTTAGCGATCTACAAGGGTATGTAGAATCACTCTCCTTCCCCTCGTTGCTGGTTTCTCGATAGATAGATCTTGGTGACACGTAGGAAAATTTTGAATTTCTGCTACGTTCCCCAACAATAAATTGCTCATATTTCCAACAATCCAAAAACCTTATTATAGGCAATTTACCCCAAGTGGTTTTGCTGCTTCCATGAGACCTCCTATGTTTGAGGGTATCCACTATACGAGGTGGCGCGTGAGAGCAGTCTTATGGTTTCAAACCATGAGTTGCTATGACGCCACTCTTGGCAAACCTGAAGGAGAGCAAGATGCCCAACAGGCACAAGCTTTTCAGAAAATGGATACCTTGTTTAAGGCTGCGCTCTTGAGTGTTCTTGGAGAGAACATAGTTGATGCTTATGCGTCAATTGATAATGGAAAAGATATGTGGGACGCACTCGAGGTCAAGTTTGGGGTCTCAGATGCCGGCACTGAGCTGTACATCATGGAGCAATTCTATGATTACAGGATGACTGAAGAGCTCTCCGTGGTTGAGCAGGCTCATGAGATACAGTCATTTGCTAGAGAACTTGAGCACTTCAATTGCATGCTACCGGACAAGTTTGTTGCCGGCGGTATCATCACTAAGCTTCCTCCTTCATGGAGGAACTTTGCTACCTTACTGAAACATAAGAGACAGGAGTTTTCCATTTCGGATCTCATTGGTACTCTTGATGTGGAAGAAAAGGCGAGAGCAAGGACACACGTGCTCGAGGTATTGAGGGAGGATCTAGTGCCAATGTGGTACAGAAGCAGAACTTCCAGCCCCACAAGTTCAAGAACAAGGGCAAGTTTGATGGTAAAGCAAAGTTTGATGGGAAGAACAAGGCTGTGCAACACACGAACTTCAAGAAGAAGAATGGCAAGAAGAAAGGTGCTTGTCATGTGTGTGGAGATCCTGATCATTCGGCTCCTAGTTTCCCTAATCGCTATGACAAGCGTCATCCTGGGAAAGGCGGCAAGACCGCTAATGTTGTCATTGGAGACACTGACATGAAGGATGCTGGGTATGGTATATTTCCCACTATTCTTTCAGTATGTCATTCTCCTGACTGGTTGATTGACACGGGTGCTAATGTGCATGTATGCGGTGATATTTCCATGTTTTCGTCTTATCAGACCGCAGGGACTTCAACCGTGCTGATGGGCAACGGTTCAAGTGCTTCTGTTCGTGGTGTTGGCACGGTCGATCTGAAGTTTACTTAGGGGAAGATCGTGCGGCTGAAGAACGTGCATTATGTCCCCTCCGTCAATAAAAATCTTGTTAGCGGATCTCTTCTGTGTAGAGATGGCTATAAGCTTGTCTTTGAGTCGAATAAATTTGTAATATCCAAGTATGGAACCTTTGTTGGTAAAGGCTATGAGTCAGGAGGCCTGTTTCGTTTATCCTTATCAGACTTTTGCAATAAAGTTGTTAATAATATTTGCAACAATAGTGAATCAAATGTGTGGCATTCACGACTCTGTCATGTTAATTTTGGTTGCATGTCGCGACTAGCGAAGTTGAACTTAATCCCTAGTTTCACCACTGTCAAGGGATCTAAGTGTCAAGTGTGTGTGCAAGCTAAGCAACCTCGTAAGTCTCATGTGACTGCGGAGACGAGAAATCTTGCACCACTAGAACTTATACATTCAGATCTATGTGAAATGAATGGTGTTTTGACAAAAGGTGGAAAGAAATATTTCATGACGTTAATTGACGACTCCACTAGATACTGCCGTGTGTATCTTCTGAAATCTAAGGATGAGGCTTTGAATTTTTTTCAAGATCTATAAAGCTGAAGTGGAAAACCAACTTGATCGAAAAATCAAGAGGCTTAGGTCCGACCGTGGTGGAGAGTATTTTTCCAATGAATTTGATGCTTTTTGTGCGGAACATGGTATAATCCATGAGAGGACGCCTCCCTACTCACCTCAGTCAAATGGGGTGGCCGAAAGAAAGAACCGTACTCTAACTGATTTGGTTAACGCCATGTTAGACACATCGGGTCTCTCCAAGGCATGGTGGGGGGAGGCGATATTGACAGCATGTCATGTCCTAAATCGAGTCCCCACAAAGAACAAAGAGATAACTCCATTCGAGGAATGGGAGAAGAAAAGGTTAAAACTCTCTTATCTGCGAACATGGGGTTGTTTGGCGAAAGTCAATGTTCCAATTTCCAAAGAAGCGGAAGCTTGGACCAAAGACTGTGGATTGTGTTTTCCTGGGATATGCTTTTCATAGCATTGGCTATAGATTCTTGGTTGTAAAATCTGAGGTACCTGACATACATGTCGGTACGATCATGGAGTCGAATGATGCGACTTTCTTTGAAGATATCTTTCCCATGAAGGATATGGCTACCTCATCTAATCAGGAGATGCCTATTTCATCGAATCAGGAACCAGTTACAATTACCGAACCTGCCATTTCGATGGAACACTTTGAAAGTCCTGTGGAGGAGAACAATGAAGGTCCTATTAGGAGCAAGAGACATAGGACTGCAAAGTCCTTTGGTGATGATTTTCTTGTGTATCTCATAGATGACACTCCCAGTTCTATTTCAGAGGCCTATGCATCTGAAGATGCTGACTACTGGAAGGAAGCAGTTCGTAGCGAGATGGATTCCATCTTGGCGAATGAAACTTGGGAGATAACTGATCGTCCTTATGGGTGCAAACCTATAGGATGCAAATGGGTATTCAAGAAGAAGCTTAGGCCTGATGGTACTATTGAAAAGTACAAGGCTCGGCTCGTGGCTAAGGGTTATACCCAAAAGGAAGGTGAAGACTTTCTTTGATACTTACTCACCTGTGGCTCGACTGACCACTATTCGAGTTCTACTTTCACTAGCTGCCTCACATGGTCTTCTCATTCATCAAATGGATGTTAAGACTGCTTTCCTAAATGGAGAGGTTGATGAGGAAATTTATATGGAACAACCAGATGGGTTTGTAGTAGATGGTCAGGAAGGGAAAGTGTGCAAGTTGCTGAAGTCCTTGTATGGACTCAAGCAAGCACCCAAACAGTGGCATGAGAAGTTTGAAAGAACTTTAACAGCTGCAGGCTTTGATGTGAACGAAGCTGACAAATGTGTGTACTATCGCCATGGTGGGGGTGAGGGAGTTATGCTTTGCTTGTATGTTGATGACATACTAATTTTCGGGACAAATCTGAATGTTATTAAGGAGGTCAAGGATTTCCTATCTCACTGTTTTGAGATGAAGGATTTAGGAGTGGCTGATGTCATTCTGAACATCAAGTTGTTGAGAGATAATGATGGAGGGATTACATTGCTTCAATCTCACTATGTGGAAAAGATCTTGAGTCGCTTTGGCTATAGTGACTGCAAGCCCTCTCCAACACCATATGATGCTAGCGTGCTGCTTCGAAAGAATCGAAGAATTGCTAGAGATCAATTGAAGTATTCTCAGATTATTGGCTCGCTTATGTACTTAGCAAGTGCTACAAGACCTGACATCTCTTTTGCTGTTAGCCAACTGATCGGTTTGTTTCAAAACCAGGAGATGTGCATTGAAAAGCTCTAGAGAGAGTTTTGCGTTATTTGAAAGGCACTGCAAATTATGGAATTCACTACACTGGGCATCCAAAGGTGCTTGAAGGGTATAGTGACTCAAACTGGATCTCAGATGCTGATGAGATAAAGGCCACGAGCGGTTATGTATTCACTCATGGAGGTGGCGCTGTTTCTTGGAAGTCTTGCAAGCAGACCATCTTAACGAGGTCAACAATGGAAGCAGAACTCACAACACTAGATACAGCTACGGTCGAAGCAGATTGGCTTTGCCGACTCTTGAATGACTTGCCGGTTGTTGAGAAACCTGTACCGGGTGTCCTTATGAACTGCGACAATCAAACTGTGATCACGAAAGTGAGCAGCTCAAAGGATAACATGAAGTCATCAAGACACGTTCAGAGAAGGTTAAAGTCTGTCAGGAAAATGAAAAACTCCGGAGTTATTGCATTGGATTATATCCAAACGTCTAAAAATCTGGCAGATCCTTTTACTAAGGGTCTATCACGTAATGTGATAGATAATGCATCGAGGGAGATGGGTATGAGACCCACAATATGAGTTGTTCACAGTGGTAACCTATTCTTTGTGATCGGAGATCCCGTGAATTAGATGTGGAAGACAAGCTGTTGGTCAACTGAGAGGAGAGTATCCCTTACTATTCACAATACCACTCCATGAAGATGCAATACTCTCCTAATCTGCATGGCAGGTTGATGTATATCTTAATGTGTTCTAAGTGGCTTATTTAAGCAGAGATGTTATCCTGCAGAACATCTTTTGAAGAACACACCTATATGAGTCTGATTGTCAAACGTCGCAATCTATGAGAGTAGGGTTCTCTCTAGTAAACTCATGAAAGGTCACGGAGTATGACGCATAAGCTCCACCCGCGGGGAAGACCCACGGTAGCCACGTATCGGTCAAGGCTTTATGTGAAGCTAGATTCGCAGAAAACTTGCAGTTCAAGGCCCAGTCCACTGTTCAAGTTGCTTACTAGTGTAGCATAGAGTTTTAGGTGGAAGTTCAACTTAACAGTCTCCACTGCCGTACCGGTATATAAAACAGTGTTTTGGAACCAAAGGCAAATTTCTGTGTGCCTCTGGGATCTGGTGGGGGATTGCTGGAATTTAGTCTATTTTGGGCAGCCCAATAACTATTTCAGAAATTCCTAATAAATCCTAGAGGCCCACTTAGCCCATTTGTGCAAGGCAAGGGATACTACTAAAAGTTTAGTCCCACATTGCTAGTTTAGTGGGAGTTGGACCTCCTTATAAGGGGGGTTCTTTCCCCACTTGTATGAGCATGAGAACAAGAGGGACATCCACGCGCGCTCCTGCTCCGCCGCCCGCCTCGCCACGCCACGCCACGCCACGCCACGCCTTGTCACGATGCGACGCGGGTTGCGGGAATGAGCCGAGCCGATGTCTAAATTTTTGCCACGCACTATGGGTATACGAAAGGTCACTCGGGAGATGGAAAGTTTTGCTGTAGTGGAGATTAAATGCGAACGCTGCACCCTTCGGCTGCTGTCTGTTCGTTTCATCTCCCTCGGTCCCTTCAGCTCCCGGCGCTGCCCTCTTGCCTCCTTCTCTTGCGCCTATAAAAGGGAGGTCGCTCCTCTCAGCAAGACGCACCAGAATCTCTTCCTCCTCTCGCCACAAGTTCCTGAGCACTGCGCTGCTGCTACGTTCTTCCTCATCCCGGCTTGCGGCGTGCACCGCAGGTCGGGACAGTAGGCCTCCGAGACCGCACCTTTTTGAGTCCTGTACGAGAGAAGGGTGATAAGGTTTTTGGGGAGCGCTCAGCGCGACTACTGGCTTCTTCATCACGGACGCCCCGGACTTGGACGACTACT